>NC_044204.1:1316674-1341674 GCF_900880675.1 Sparus aurata | reverse complement strand
ATTTTAGTCCGAAAGACTAAGACTAAGACTAAATCTAAAATGGCTGCCAAAAACAACACTGCATGCGAGTCACGCAGGTGGAGTGTGGGAACTGTAAAAAATGTGCTCAACTCCACACTCTCACTCTCACCTGGAAGACTCAGTGATGACTTTATTGTATGAGGCTTCTGTAGTTGTAAACAGCCATCCTCTCGCAATACAACGGCAACAACTATCCACGCGAGATTTGTGACTTTTCAGGCTGCTGATTGTAGTATTCAGGGTTCTCCCCAGAAATTTTTAGTGTAGCGGACGCGGACGCTTGTCAACGTCAGTCTGGGGGGGAGGGGAGAGACACGGACAGACGGTCATCAACTCCGTCATCCGGGGGAGCTCCTAGCCGTCAACCGGGGGACGGATGGACGGACGGACGTTCGGACGTTCGTCACTGTCACGCGCGGAGTATAGCGGCGCTCACCTAGCGGTAAAGCGACGTCTGGGGAGAACCCTGCCTAGGCGGGAGGCAAAAATGCTTGGGCGACACGCCTAAGCCGTTTAATGGCAGGGAAAACCCTGGTATTGCTTGTAATATGAGGCTCCCTTTTCAACGTGGACGTCAATGTTGCCTTTCGCTAACGACAAAACAATGAATTCTCCGTGCATTCATATGGAACTAAGCTTGAGGAGCATCCCACCATTACTCTCCTTCCTGATGGTTGCACTCGTACATACTTGCCAACCTTTGGCGGTTCTAGACCAGTTTTAATAGGGGGGCCAGGTTGGGGCCAGCTTTTTTGTTAGGGGGCACATACAACCCGGAAAAAAAGATAAATCCCTCATTCAGACAAAACAGTGTTTACAACTTCAGCAATTTTGATCGGGTAGTAAACTGCTGAGACACTATATTTCTGCCTTTCCCTTCAAAACAAAATCATTGCAAGAAATCTGTCATTGTATTATTGATGCAGACTCCCTGTCGGGGGGGCCACAGGGGGGTCCAGACTCGGAGTTACGGGGGCAATGGCCCCTGTTGGCCCCCCCCCCAGAACCGCCCTTGTTGCCAACATTGGGTTGTAAAAAATAGGAAGATTTTTTTCATCGGTGTATTAGCCCAAGTAACAAGGTTCCTTCGCCAGGTGTGCGATTTATTCGTCATAATTTCTTGCCTTGTATTTTAAACCACACATGTCCAAAATTCTTAGAACACAGTGTTTCCCCTAAATTTTTTTATAGCAGCTGTGCTCTGAGTTGATAACCTGGCAACACTAGGGGGGTCTTGGGGCATGCCCCCCCAGAAGAAATTTTTGAAAAATGACCCTTTAAATCTCACCTACTGGAGAGATTTTTGAAAAAAACAAATTCGTTTTCAGAATTTCAGAATCAGAATCTAAGACATGAGACAAAATAGTGTAGAAGCTGGCATTGCTGCTTGAAAATAGGTTAACATCCTGAGCATTAGAGAACTTTTTTATTTTCAGAAGTCTAAGACTATTATAACACACAAACAAATCATCCTTCTGGCGACTTCTTTTGTCAAAAGCGACTACCGACAAATCTAGCGACTTTTACTGGTGTTATTGGAGACTTTTGTGGTGTTTGGAGACTCTGGCTTGAAAGCACGTTGATATGTGCTGTGCTCAACGAGCAGCGGGTGCTGCCGTGAGTCCCTCCACCGTCCAAAAGCACTCACAGGCGGTCCGTCTCTCAGTAGCCTCACGCAGCAGTCCAGTCTGCAGTCAGAGCAGAGAGGAGACGCACACCACTCCGCGTCCAGACTGCAAATGAATCGCGGATGCGCATGGCCGCCGCCGTTCCGGTGTACAGATCAAGGAAGAAGACGTGACCACTGACACTGCACGTTTTTCTTCTTCGCCTTTTTCACGTGTTGTGCTGCTTTCAGTCAGTCAGTATCACATTGATGGCTCCGGTGCAGCAAAATAATAAAAAGTACAACTTGAAATCCAAACTTTCTGTCATAAAATATGCAGAGGAAAACTCGGGAGAAGCAGCTGCTAGACGTTTCTCTGTCGACCCCAAGAGAGGGAGAGATGGGCGAAAAAATCTAACTGAGCTTCAGCGTCTGTCTGAGGAGGACAGCAACAGGGCCGGGCTGGGAGCGAGCCAGGAGCTTGAGATAAACATGCGGGACTGGGTTATCAGCAAACGGGCACACCACGAGAGAGTGTCCCGCAAAATTATCAGGGTGATGGTGAAACAAATGTGCGCCACCATGAGTGACAGAAATGAGGAGTTTGCGAGTGCTGGTTGGCTGAATCATTTCCTCCGCCACAACTTCACTTCACTGAAGAAGGATGCCAGAGAATTCACAGAGAAGCTGGCGAAGTTAGTGACATTTTCTTCCCGGATTTTTGTGAGGAAGGAATTAAACGCCTGTCCCAAATTGCCGCCTGGTCCCAAATAAACGCCTGGTCTGTTAAGTGATTGAAACAAATAAACGCCCGGCTATTTTTTGGTAGGCTATTTCAACTGCAATGAACCAGCCTTTGGGGGGCCCAGCTTGCAATAGGCTGAGAACCCCTGAAACAGAGGAAGCACTAAAATACAATAACAATAGGTGTGTCTCATTCGTCCAGTTTAGTAATACAATCTGCAGCTGGTTTGGAGTCACTGGGTCACATGACATGAAAGATATTAAAAAAACTGCAATTATTTTGTATTAATATATTTTAAGTAAGTAAGTAAGTAATTTAATGACAGTCCCTAAATCAGTCTCCAGTGATTCAGCGCAAGGCTCTGGGATGTGATCTGACCGTCCTCCTGCTGCTCAAACTGGGAGAACCTCAGTAAAGTCGCTGCTGGACCCGAGTAGATATCCACAGAATATCCAACCTGAAACTAACTTCACCCTGGTTCGATGAGTCGCCTGTTGCAGCCTTTGAATAGGATGACGAGGATTTCAGTCACTAAACTTAAACGTGACGTGTAGAAATTATACAAATAGCAGTAATGACAATAATAATCGATTTCAAGATAACTTAGGGTGTAGTGCTTCCACTGTGTGCAACTTAAATTCGCCATTCGCTCGTGATATTACACCTACAGAAATCATGTCATCATCAAAATGAAATTTCATTATGTTTACCAATACCCAACCCGTGCCTTGGTTGGAATGAAAACCTGCTGCCACAGTGGCCCTTTACTGGATCAGTTTGAGACCCCTGATCTAGACCCTCCAAAACTGTAAATGCAATCAACTCGCTTTGTCATAATAATAATAATAATAAAGATGGATTGGATTTGTATGGCGCTTTTCTAGATACAGGAAAATACCCATAGATATGAGGAACAAATCAAAAGATTGAAGAAACAATTTTGGACTAACCCACCGATTCCTGCCTCTCAGACTTAGCAAGCGCTAAATGTGAGCTCAACAAAATATTTTCCAAAAAAATGCTGAATATTCTCTCTTTAGACTCTAGCTAAAATGGCATGAGTCAGGGGATAAAGCTGGGAAACTCCCGGCTAACCAGCTAAAGGCTAGAGAAGCCTCTTGTCAGATTGCAGGGATCAAAGACAAAAAGGGTAGACTTTTCACCTCTCAGAGGGGGATCAACCCAACCTTTAAAAATGTCTTCGAAGAACTGTACTCCACAGATGGAGAACTAGATATGGATACAACTAAAGTTTTCTTTGAGCATTTGAATTTACCAAAAATTTCTGAAGAAGACATGCAATGGCTGGACCAACCAATAACAGTTAAAGAACTACAGGACACAATTAAGACATTACAGAACAGCAAATCCCTGGGTATCGATGGAATACCCTGTGAATTCTACAAAGTGTTCACTGAACAACTTGCCCCTGAACTACTCAAGACCTTTACAGCAGCCATTGAGGGGAACAAGCTCCCACCTTCAATGACAGAGGCGGTTATCTCAGTAATCTCTCTATAAAAGCAAGGAATCTCTGTCTGTGTGTGTGTGTGTGTGTGTGTGTGTGTGTGTGTATGTGTGTGTTCCTCAAATATCTCTGTGGATCAGGATCAGACTGACTTGAGAGTTTCAACATGGCTGATGCTTGGTTCAAGGGTGTGCAATGTCGGATTTGTTTGGACTGCAACGATACCGTTAATAAATTATTTCATAAATGCTTTACAAATTCCGCGAGCATTGTCCATCAGAGCCGCCACAGTCACGTGCGCACCAAGAGCCAATCACTGCACACCGTAGCCACGTGCGCACCAGAGCCAATCACTACAGAGCTCAAGCCCACGACATACCTTAAAAAAATTTTTTGTGCTAAATGGCAACCCCTAAATATTTAGGGGATGCCGTTTAGCTCAGTTGGTAGAGCGCGCATCCCATGTGCAGAGGCTCTGCAGGGGCCCTGGGTTCGACTCCCAGCCCAGGTCCCTTTGCTGTGTGTCACTCCACCTCTGTCATATATTCAGCTGTACTATCAATAAAGCCATAAAAGGCCAAAAAAAAAAGAAAAGAAAGAAACCTGCAGCGGCACGAGCTGGACCGGGATTTTGCCAGCAGTTCGGTCCCATTCTGTTCTGTGCATCTAAACTGACTATTGTGGATTAATGAGACTAAACGAGTCCGGACCGAGTCTGTTCAGGTCTGAGGAGATCCAGAGACGCGCAGACAACAAAGCTTTTTCGCAAACATTGCCGTCACGTTTGCTTTGTGTCTGGTGCAGGAAGAAATGTTAAAAACGGGCTTTTGTCATGAAAGTATCCAAGCAGCAAGTTTGGTTGTTGAGGAACAGGAAGTTGTGGGAGGGACGGAGGCGGATGAATGACAGGCAACAACGGTCGGTGTAGAGACAGCGATATTGAGAGTTGAGAGATTTGTGACATTTAGCGTGTTTGGAGTGTATAGTTAGTGTGTTATGTAGTGTTTGGTGTAGAGTGTTTTGTGTGTAGTGTAGTTGTTTTTTTGTTTAATGAGTCAAAACAATGAGGAGACAGCTGAATGTGGAGCAGGCAGTGCAGCTCTTCATTCAGCTGGAAGGAGCTCAGGCAGACCTGAGCATTGCATGCATTTAAATGTAAATAGTTACGTATAACTTTTTAAAATGTATGCACATATTTAGCAAACAACAATTTATATTTGCATTATAAGTTATAAAAATGGTTTGTTAAACATATTTGTGGTTTTCACAGTAAAAACATCTAACTTTTTCTACTCGGATTGTACTACTCGTGCTGCTATGGAAAATTGCTCACAAATTATTGGCGATAAGAGTCAACTACATTATAAAATCTATTATTCACCCGGACAAAGTAAGATTTGTAAAAGGTTGCAAATCATCTAATAACCTTAGACGCCTTTTACATATAATGTGGATTGCCAGAGATCTTCCTGTCTGTGGAGCCGTATCCAAGTTGTAAACATGATGTTCGCCCCCCAAGATGATCTACCCCGTATATCTCTCTGAACATCCCTATGAGTATTTTTATTTCCTATTGATAAGATGTTCTCAGAATTTATATGGGCAGGGAAAAGAGCAAGAATGAGACTTACAGGCCACAACGCGTAACGGAGGTCTTAGACTCCCCAACATGCAGTTTTATCAAGAGGTTTTCTAATGGCTCAAATATGCTCGCTCAGGTTGGAAATTAACAACAGACTGTTGTGGGTTCAGATAGAGCAGGAACTGAATAAACCATTTAATGCAGCCGACTACCGAAGCCAGAGTTCCCAGATAGACAGCCCAATTATGTTACATACCAAAACCATATGGCATACAAAAGAGAGAAATCCTCTGCCTTCTGAACTAACTCTGCATCTCCCCAGAACAACCCTTTATTGAGGATAGACAGGAAGCCATTTTACTGGAAAGACTGGCACAATAGGGGTGTTAGGAGCATTGGGTGTCCCTACCAAGGAAACATCTTGAAATCTTTTGAGACTCTGAGGGAACAGTTTAATTTACAGAGGAATGATTGGTAGAGATACTTCCAACTTAGAGACTGCATATTTAAAATAAGCAAATTTGAGTCGGAACCCCCTTTACATTCAGACATAGATGAACAGATAAAAAAAAATGTTGTCTTGCCACAAATAGCAAGCTCAATTTATACCTATCTGATAGGCAAATACAGTGTATATACTGGAGGACTGAATGCAGTGTGAGAAAGAGATTTAGGGATCGCCTTTGATGATGATGATTAGAACACATTAGTAGAGCAAATGCTCCTTCGTATGAGAGACGCCAGATCAAAACTGACTCAATAAAAGTCTTCAATAGGATCTATTTTATCCCAGCAAAGTTACAGACGATGGCCCTGATAACATCTGGGGCATGCTGGAGATATAACTCCAGCCAAGGCAACATAGTGGACATGATATTCAGCTGCCCTTTGCTGACTACTTTTTGGCAAAAGATCGTAGAGAAAATTAGTGACAACCTGGGAACTTCGATAACCATTAATCCAAGCTTGTGTCTCCTGAATGTCACTAAACATATCAAGGGCTCTATCTTGCACTAAGCGCAATTGACTTTGCATTCGGCGCACATTGGAATTTTCCCTCCACAGACGCACGTCCTTAAATTAGGGAATGAGTTTGCGCTCCCCGGGCGGTTCAGCGAAAAGAGGAGGCGTTTTCCGGCGCAATTGTTGCTATTTTGCTGTTTCAGAAAACAATTCCGCAACAGACCAGGAAAAACCTAGTCTATTTGGACAACCAGCTGAGAGTAGCATCGTCATCACTGCCACCTGACATCAGACGTCTCACCAAGGAGAAGCAGTTCCAGACATCGCATTAGGTCACACTGATATGATAATGATACTGATAAGTAAGTTTATTTTTTTCCACCTCAGATTGACAGTAGACAGCTTTATAATGTACCTCAAATCATTTCAGAGCATTCTGATGTGAAAATAAACAAATGGGGCCCTCTCAAATCACTCGAAAAATGACATTTGAACTATATTCAGCCTGCTTTCAAAAGAAAACTCCCTGTTTCAACTCAACAATTTCTCCTCAAATTGACAGTAGACAACCTTATATGAGACAACTCAGATCTGTCATTTTCGAGTAATTTAAAGCTGATATATGAGATTTGAGAGGGCTGATCAGAATGCTCTGAAATGATTTTAGGTACATTATAGGTTATCTACTGCTTAAACTGCTAAACATCAGTGAATATGAAAACCAACAGGAATAGACAATTAATTGGATTAAAACACTAAGATACACTGAGATGGATGAAATTAAAATTGGCTAAAACATTAATTAATAGTCATGATATTTATGTTAGTGCAATGAAGTTAAAAAAGGCCATAAAAATTATGTTGTGAGCTGCTTACCTTTAAAAAAAAAATGTCATGGCCCCTAAGGGACGGTATGAAAATTTAAATGGCCCTCGATAGGAAAAAGGTTCCCCACCGGCGGCATGTAAATAGGAAAAGCAGCAAGAAATCAACAGCACCACCAGCTAATGAGGTAAAACCAGAATGGCAGGGGAAATATTTCCAAATCCACCTCCCTGTCCTCCAATTAGTCCATACCTAGTACTGCCTGATGATCTTGTCCAATGTAAACAGACTTTTACAGAGAGGGAACTAATGGCTCCACCTGCTGAACAAAAGCAAACATTGCAATGCTCTGACGCAAGTCAGTGGTGCTCATTCAGATGCTATTTTAAGGGCGCATGCTTGGCCATAATGTAGCGGGTGCTCAACATACACTTTGCTTCTCTCATCTACAAGGAAGCAGTTCCCGTTTTTGCAAACCATACAAAAAAAGTTGAAAAGATTTAAACAGAAGAACTAATTATTTTTCCCTCTGATATGCGACGCATCCGCCGTAGCCGTGAGGGTCCGGGAGTGGCAATGCACGATGTGCTCCTGGTGGAGCGGGTGGACGGAGATGGAGTTGGGGGAGGAGGAGGAGGAAGGGGCACAATAGGAGCAGGTGGTGCGTTTGGAGGTATGTGCCTGCGAGGCCGCAGCAACATCGCCACCTGGTCAAGACGAGCATCAATACCTTGCCGCATCCCGGACAGTGCGGTCTGGTCTGACAATGCTGCCACGGCGTGTAGTGGGTCTGGATCCTCTGCACCTTGGTGTTTGCGCTGCTCCCTCATCAGCTGGCTGTTGCGCACTGCTCGGCCCGTGCGCACTGCTCCCAAGGCCAGGTGCAATGTCCTGGGGATGCCAGCCGTAGAAACAATTGTGTCAATTTCCTCCCACGCCTGTTTAACCAAAGCTAATTTGGATGGATTCCTCCCATCCCCATACAATGCCACTTCTCTGTCTTTTACAGCCCTGACGAGAACATCGGTCTCCTCGGCTGTGAACCGCTCCTGGCGTGCGCCTGGCAAATTCGCCATTATAATAGCAATTAGCCATGGAACAAGCGCGCCTGCTTTTAAAGGGAATGTGAGATGACGCTCTGATTGGTTTATTACACGTTACGCCCAAACCACACCTATGACTAATGTAGCAACTTCAGACCAACTCATTTTAGATTTGCGTCGGGCGCAAGAGTAATTTATCCCGCCGGCATAATAGCAACAGCGCCTGAGATCTGCCCACAAAGCTACTTGCGTTTTGCGTTTGATACTTGCGTTTCAGATCGTAAAGATAGAGCCCCAAAGATGTTAGGGTCAAACATCTAAAGTGGCTTAAATTTGTCATTACTACTGCCAAAGGGGTGATATTGAGACATTGGAGGGACAGTGAACCTCTAACCTATCAAGAATGGTTTAACACTCTAGCAGAAACAGCTTCTTATAAACGTCTCATTTTCAAGATAAATAATAATTTGGACACTTTCTTAGAAACATGGGATCCGTTCCTGATACATTCCAGGGAAACTAGTACAGATTAATGCCTAGCTAGTCTCTCTTTTTTTTTTTTTGACACTTGAAGTTGCAGCCCAGTGGTTCAGACAGGTAGAACTGGTTCAGGTTAAGGGTGGGGGATGGGGGGGAGGGAGGGGCATTAATATGGTTTGAATATCTTTTCCATAATATTTGAATGTAATTTCTGATATGACATTAGATGCTTGTAGTTATCATTTCATTTGTCATTGCTTTAAAAGGAAACAATAAAAAAAAAAGTATGATTAGAAAAAAGGGGTTGGTAAACGGAAAAGGAACTAATTGATGGTAAAATGATAGCGAATGGTAAACAAACATCACATGGATGAGAGGAAATTTATGGATAAAGGAAAATAACTACGATGTTGGTGGTTTATTAGCCTAGTTGAAAGTGGCAACAAGGTAAAGGCTTATGGTACATTTATGTTTGTGTAGGAAAAAGCGTGTAAAAACAGGTAAGTAGGGTACATAGGAGAAAGGAAAATATACTGACAAGGTTGAGGCTACACTTTGCACTAAATAAAACGTTAAAATGGAGGGAAAACACCTGACAGTCTGGTGCGAGGGGTGTCAGGTGGAGGAGTTGGTGGACGTAGAGAGAGTTGATGAGGAGTAGGTTGAGGGCATTAGGGTTTCAGGAAGTGAAAAAAACGTTTCTTAAAGTACACCCTTACGGCAACTTCTGAGTGAAAACGGAGTCTCTGCACCGCTTCACGTTACCCTGGGAATGCGACGTGTAGTGATGTGCGATTCATGAACGAATCATTCAAAACTCGAGATTCTTTTTACTGACTCGGGAGTTACGAGTTATTGTCTCCATTAACTCACCGCTGCTACCGCCAGCTAACTGCAAAGAGGAGACATGCCACACAATTGTTATTCTAACTGCAACTGCGTAAATGTATCAAGCAAACTGCTGTATAAGCTCTGTGGCTGAAGCAACGGCTCTGGTCAGTATTTCAACTCAACTCCCCTGTCTCCTCTCCTTTCTGCCCCGAGCTGAGCTGTATTACAGGCTGATACAGAAAAAGAATGATTGACTGACGCAGTAGTAGAGCTTAGATCGAGCCCAAAAAATCAAGCCTGACCCGACCTGAGCCCGTGCACGTTGTGTCCAAGCCCGGCCTGACCTGACACATTAACTGTAATTATGAGCCCGAACCCATTTTTTTAATATGTGGGCTGTTATAACTGACGTTCTCAACTACAATTCCGAGTTGTTTGAACTGCAGAAATCTGTTTAAAATTATCTTAATGAATAATGCAACAAGTGCCGCTCTTAATGAACTCGACAAAAGCTGACACATGTTGTCAATGCCCACGACTTGTTTAAAATGGGTCCATACCTCCGACTTTCCTCTAAACTTGCTCAAAGTTAATTCTCCTGTTTTCATTTTTTTCTTTACATCTTCAAGCTCCATGTTGCCCTAGGCTACACAATCCGTGATGCCGGTAACGCGTTACTCTAATCTGACCACTTTTTTCAGTAACAAGAAATCTAAAACATTAATATTTCCAAACCAGTAATCAGATTAAACTACTCACTCACGTGTTAGATCATGCAGCGACTCAAACAACGTGGAGGGAGGAGAGAGAGGCGCGTTTTGTAGCTGGAAATACAGTCATTATTTTGAGTTAAAAAAATACAAAACACAAATGCTTGATCAAGGGCCTGGCCCAACCCAGCCCAAGGATAGTGACGGGAAATGTCGGCCCGGGTCGGGACAGGGTCGGGCCCTGGTTCGGGCAGAGAATCTAAACTCTGTCCAGTAGCTCCAGCTCACAGCTCACTCACTCTCTCCCTCCCAGCTCATAGAACCCCTCCCTTATCCAAGAAACTTGCTGCTTCGCACCGTTCAGGACTCAGCATCTCCAACTCGCAGTTCACAGGCAGCTCACAGCTCACTCGCTCTCTCTCCCTCCCTGTTCCCGTGCTCTCAGAGAGCCGCACCCTCACCTGAGCAGTGTGGAACTTGTTTGTACATTACTTGGTGCACCCTCTGGGTGACTGACTCAAGTGACCCGAAAACCCAATTCACTTTAGTGACTCATACAAACTCGAGTCAGTAAAAGGAATCGAGTATCCCATCACTAGCGACATGCAGTGGGGTCTCCTGACCTTTAAACTCTGAGTGATGTCATTGTGATCCTGGCAGAGTTTCCTGGCCCGCAGCCAATAGGGACCAGGTGAAAATTTTGGGGGGGTGTCATACCTTGAGTCACAGTTCTTCACACCTTTTGGGCGTTGGTTCAGTTCCTTTGTTCTTCAACTCCTCATGTTGATAAGGCCCTAGTAGTTAGGCTTTTTAATTTCCCCTAGAGGCCTTCTCTTTGTTTGAGCCATTTGCATGAGGCCCAACGAGGGCATAGATAGAGATAGTGAATTGGTATTAATTAAGGATACTGTGTGTGCGTGTGTGTGTTGTTGTTGGTTGGATTTGTAAGGCAAGGTGATAAAGAATTTCTGAAAGGAATAAAATACTTAGATCATTACCAGTAAAAGCTTCATCAATTTCAACTGGCACTACACAAAATGTGCTGTGATCAGATTAAGAGTAGTACAGTAGTATACAGTAGTTGGGTAGTGCACACACATTCTTTTTATTTAAGTGTAAACCAAATAGAAATAATGTGTAGCTCAGTCCCAAGTTCTGCTGGTTTTAGTTGTTTTTATTTGTGCCTGTAGTATCACTGCAGCAGAGGCAGAGCATGTGACTGGCCTGTCTCTCAGTGCGTTTACATGACACTCAAGAAAATCAAATTACTGGGTCAGTCCGACTATGATCAGATTTTTAAGATGCATGTATAGACCTTAGTCTGACTAAAATCGGACCGGATCGGATTTCTCATAGTCAGATTATAACACCTAGATTAAGCGATTGATAATCGCATTACTCGTGCATGTATACATTATATCAGATCGGATTGGATTTTGCGTTCTGCGCAGGCTTGAGATTTTTTTCCCGGGGCCATGAGCCGGAAGTAGAAGGACGACAACGATGGCGGTGGTGGCGGCGGCATCTTTCCTCCGAAATAACCGCAAGCAAGAGCGCCATTGTGCATCTAGTTTTTGTAATTATCATGTGCACCATATACGAAATGTACAAGGATGTAGCTTCATCTTGCTCTTTGTACGCCATCCTTCTTGAATGCTGAGGCAGAGTTTGTTGTTGCTGGTGATGTAAAGAGGTCAGCCGGAGGTGGCTCTATTACCACTAGTTTAAATGGGTAAAGCGCCACCTATCGTACCGGGGTATGACATGCTTTGGCCAATAATTCGATTTTCTTACCGGCAAGTATACTCGGACAATTGCAGATGTCGGATTGAGTAGCATAGTAGAACTATGGCTGTGATCCGACTAAGATGTGCATGTAAACGGACTGTCTGAGACTGCTGAGAGACACAGCCCGACTCTGTCTGTTATCTATGCACCTTCACATGCAACATGGTGTCAGAAGTATTGTATTGTATTGAACCCAGAGTGAGACCTACGCTGCCTATCGCTGGACCAGCGTCTGTTTATTTGTTTTGGGTTTTTTTAGGCTTAGGTTGAAGTTTCCGTTAGCCTGCTAGCATTAGCATCGTGCTGAGACGATGGCTTCCAAATTCCGCCATCGGAGCCCATGAAGATGACTGGGATCTTCACAGCAACTGGGCTAGCTTTTGATCAGAGTTTGAGGGTTATCTCTTTGCAACCGGGATCAACAAAGCAGAGAAGCTGGTGCAGGCAGCAACGCTCAGGAGGCTTAAGCCTGGTTTATGCTTCTGCGTCGCGGTGACGGCGTAGCTACGTCGTCGACCCTACGCCGTCATTGAGCATTCGAAGTTCTGCGTTGAGGGAACGCGTTGTTCTGCAATTCACCGCCAAGCTGCTAGGGGGGTGTGGTTGTGTCTTTGTTTGGTTTCGGGGGGTTCATATCGGATTCCTTGGTTTTCTTCCGGTTAGACAGTAAACAATGGCAACTGAGATGGAGCGGGTGTTTTCGGAGATAATTCTCTCGACTGCCTGGTCCATTTTTTCCGTGCCGTACCACAAAAACTTTAAAAATGGCGGTGTTGTTATACTGTTGACCGGAAAAGCAACTGCCGGAAATGACATTCTGAGCGGACCAATCACAGTCCTTGCCGTTCAGGAGTCAGGATTTTTTGGAGGCGCACTTCAGGCTACGGCGTAGGGTCCGCGTAGGGGTCTGCGTCGACGACGTAGCTATGCCGTCGCCGCGACGCAGAAGCATAAATCAGGCTTTATAGGGAAGGACTGCCATCATGTTTACAAGCACAACCTGAGCCTCACGGTGGAAGAGCAGCAAGACGCGGGAGCGATAATTATCAAACTGGGACAATACTTCACACCGTCCAAAAATGTTGTCTTTGAGAGGTATGTTTTTGGCAACCTCAAACAAGAGGAAGGAGAATCCGTGGATGCTTTTGTCACACAATTGAGAGAGAGAAAGCTGCCACATGTGAATATGGAGCTATAAGAGATGAGCTCATAAGGGACAGGCTTGTTTTTGGAATAACTGATGATGGCGCCAGACAACGCATGCTAAGAGAAAAGGGCCTTAAGTTGGAGGGGGCTATTGACATTAACCGCGCAGTGGAGGTGTTGGACAATAAGTCAAAATCCATGTCACTTAGCAGCTCTGTGCCTGGGGAGAGCATCAACGTGGCATATGGACAGCGACCAGGACGGAGACCTACCAGCAGGCCATCCGAGTCCACCAGCACTTCTGCACAGCCACAGAGGGGCACAGGTGAATGCAAGTACTGTGGCACACTGTACAGATGGGGACAAGACCTGTGCCCCACGTTTGGAAAGTCATGTCGCCTGTGCGGCACTGCTAATCACTTTGCCAAAGTTTGCATGAAAAGAGGCCAGCATGCACGCCAGCTGAACGCTGTAGACGACCTGTAGCCAGGGGACCCGGAGGACAGCGACCTCAATGAGAGAGAGATGTACACAGCTGAGAGCGCGGGGGCTGTGAACGCCCAAAGGAAAAAGTGGTTTGTAACAGAGTTTGCACAGAGGGGTCCAGAGGTGGGCTGTACAGCACACAGTGTGTCATCAGGGGCAAGACACACAGACTGGACTTTGAGATTGTGTGCACCAGCCAGAAGCCTTTGCTTTCAGAGGAAACATGCGAATGACTTGGCCTGATGCATTTCACCATTCCCAAAGAACTGAACAAAGTGGAGCACTGCAAGACAGGTGAGCTAACCAGAGACTGTCTCATTAACACTTACAATGATGTGTTCACCAGCCCAGTCGAGTCGCTGCCAGATTCACTTCGAGTTGGATGGCACCATAGCGCCAGTCCAGTGCGCACCAACAAATGTCCTGTTGGCCCTCAAAGCGGCTGTTAAGGTGCGGCTGGACCAATATGAAAAGGATGGACACTTAACCACAGTCACTCAGCCCACAGACTGGATTAGCAGTCTGGTCATAGTGAAGAGGCCGGACAGATTGAGGCCTGCATCGACCCTAAGCCCCGTAACCGAGTCCTGAAGAGGTCCCATTACCTCATGCCCGCTTTAGATGACGTTCTGTACAAGCTACCAAAGGCACGCATCTTCACCCTGGTGGATGCGCGCGACACATTCCTGCAGTGTCGCCTGGATGAGGAGAGCAGCCTGATGACAATGTTCTGTACACCATGGGCAAGAAAGCGATGGCTGAAGCTCCCCTTCGGCGTGTCAGTCACACCGGAGCTGTACCAGAGGAAACAACATGAGCTGCTGGCCGAGTTAGCAGGGATTGAGCCCATAGCTGATGACATCCTCGTTGTTGGCTGTGGGGACATGGAGGAGGAAGCTGTGCGTGACCATGATGCAAACCTTGTTGCTCTGATGGACAGATGCAGGTGGGGGAAGCTGAGGCTGAGCCTAAAGAAGCTGCAGTTATGTGTAAGGGAGGTTTGCTTTCATGGCCACATACTGTCGGCGGAGGGCCTCAAAGCTGACCCCGAGAAGGTCAGGGCGGTCATGGACATGCCGAACTCCGCGGATGCAAAAGGCGTTCAGTGGTGTGTCGGCTTTGTTAGCTATTTATCAAGGTTCATGCCCCACTTGTAAGAGGTGTGTGAACCGCTGAGGAGGCTGCTGGACAAAGAGGTGCCATGGCACTGGTTGCTGCTATGAAGGAAATCAAGACGCTGGTCACGGCGGTGCCAGTACTACGTTATTATGATGACTCCAGTCAGACTGGGTTGCTGCCTGCTTCGGGGGGGCAGCCAGTTGTGTTCGCCTCCCGCGTACTGACACAGACAGAGCAAAACCATGCGCAGATTAAGAAGGAGTGTCTGAGCATTGTATTCGCTTGTCAACGCTTCCACTACTACCTATATGGGAGGAGTGATGTAACTGCAGAGACCAACCACCGCCCGCTAGTGTCAAACTTCAATAAGCCCCTTCTCAGTGCACCAAAGTACCTGCAGAGCAGGTGCACGTCCTTACACTTCAGAACTACTGCCTCATGGTGGTGTACAAGCCGGGCCTTCAAATGTACATAAGTGACATGCTCAGCAGGGCCACTGAGAACAGACACTCAGTACAGACGTGAAATGGTCTGCAGCATGCAGCAGGAGCAGTGTGACACGGCAGCCATTCAGCAAGCAGACTATTTTAGCCACCGCCTTGCAAAGATACAGAAACACACAAAGGAGGATGTGTGTCTTCAAACACTCAAGTCGGTCGTGCTGGGGGGATGGCCAGAACACAAAGAAGAGAGGCCCATAGCCATTAGAGACTACTGGGCCATCAGAGATGAAATAAGCGCACAGGATGGTGTGCTTTTTAGGAGCCAGCGCGTCATCATTCCTAAAGCTATGCGTCCTGAGATGCTGAGACAGATCCACTACAACCACGTGGGGGGTAAGGCTTGTTTCAGACAGTCCTGCGACACTCTCTGCTGGCCAAACGTGCAGGGAGAAATCAAAGACTATGTGCAGCAGTGCTCAGTGTTCAGTGAGTATGCACACGAGCAACAGAAGGAGACCATGATGTCACACCCGCTTCCCGCACGTCCCTGGCAGCTGGTGAGCATGGACCTGTTCAGCTACGCAAGGCAGGATTTCCTGCTCACGGTGGATCACTATTCTGACTTCTGGGAGATCGATCTACTTCCAGACCTGTCAGCAGAAACGGCCATCAGAAGGTGCAAGGCTCAGTTTGCATGGTACGGCATCTCTGACCGGGTCATTTCAGATTGTGGAGGTCACTTTGAATGTGGAGAGTTTTGGGCGTTTGCGAGGGAGTAGGGCGTCGAGCATATCATGTCCTCCCCGAGACACCCAAACGCTAACGCAAGGCAGAGTCTGCAGTGAAGATTGTGAAAGGCCTATGCAGAAAAGCAGAGTGTGCCGACAAGGACCCCTGGAAGGCTTCTCTACACTGGAGGAACACGCCTACTGAGGGCATGCACAGCTGCCCAGCACAACGGCTGATGTCACGGAGGCTGAGAACTCTTCTCCATGTGGCAGGCCAGCTGCTAGAGCCTCAGGTAATGTTATGCAGCCAACAGCCCCCCCCCCCCCGGGGGCATGGATGTTCATGTACTTGTTTGGTGTGTGACACACCTCAGTCTGTTATGTACACAGCTGGTGAATACACATTACTGAGAGACACAGCCCGACTCTGTTATCTATGCACCTTCACATGCAACAAAACTGACACCCTGAGTACCGACCCAGATGATGTCCCACTGACACCAGGATCTTTATTGCGTTTATATTGTTTTTAATAAAACAAATGTTGATAGTTAATAATAATGTGTAAATAGTTATTTATTCTGTAATTTTGTAAATAGTTGTACATGTTTAGACCTTAATAATAAAAGAAACATTCAATCCCTTGTTGTCCCTGAAAAGTAGCACTTGATGCCGTTTGCTGTTATAAATTGTACTTGCGTTGTAAATACTGAATGGATTAGAAACTGTGTAACAATAGAACAATATTTTATTTAATGAATTATTTAAAATGAACAATTATGAACAAATAATTCAAAAATAATCTAAATAACAACAGAAATAATGTCAGGATTGTCCTCTGGAGTAGAGAGAAGAACCTCTCCATCCTCTCTGCAGCCTCATGTCCTCCTTCATCCTGCCTCCCCTTCTTTCTCCTCAGCCCTGGCTGGCTCTCCTCCGCCTCATCATCGCCATCCTCCTCCTCCTTGTCACTTGGCCCTGGTATGTCCTCAGGGATTGAGGTAGTTAGGACAGGGGGGGGGGGCACTATTAAAGGGCTCTAATATAGCAAAAATATAATCATCATAAGGATACTCATAAACTTAGCTCTTTATTCAATTCAAACGTTAACTAGACTTTACTGGTTGACAGTCTGGAAATAAAGCAGGGATCACAGCCTGATCTAAATTTGTTAATCTTGGTCCATTTATGTATATGAAGTAAAAATAGTCTATAACATCTCAACAGTCACGATAAGATATAAGTCAACCTCCGAACCTCTAACGTTTGAAAGTAAAGGTTTTTAAGGCTTTACTTCCAAATGCACCAAGCTGAGCATTACCAATGCATTTTAACTGATATTTTGATGTTTTAAGGTCCCATGAAGTTTAACATATCTGGCGTTTAAGGTTCAAATGAGTAAAAACCGCATATACTGTAGACCCAATACTTACATTTAAATGTGAGATCTGCGCCACTTGAGGTCGCCATTTTTTCTCTCTTTCTTACTTCTCTTCGGGTGCGCAAAGAATCTTGGGATATGTTAGGCCATGAAGGATAGAAGCAGTACAGCCTCCAAAAACAGGTAAAAGAAGGGCGCATTTGCAGTGTGCATTTGGAGGAGCCTTTAAATTGGGACAGCCTTCATGCGGCGTAGTGACGTAATTGGCCTTCAGATGCACTCTCCGAAGGGTGCAGACCCTGAATTGAGACACAGCAATTGTTTGCTAAAGCAAGATGTTACACTACACACGTGCGCTGCTCACACAGGCATCATGGCTATCTCACTTATTTACTGATCTTTATTCACTTACCAGAAAAATAAATGCAACACCTTTTTTGCTTGCATATTGTACAAGTTGAAGTAAAAGTTTTAAGAAAATAATTCACACAAATTTGTTAAAATTAGTGAGCACTCCTTTGCCAAGATAATCCATCCACCTGACAGGTGTGGCCTACCAAGATGCTGATTAAACAGTAAGATTAGTGCACAGACGTGTGTTGGACTGGTCACAATCAAAGGCCACCCTAGAATGGACAGTTTTATCAAATAACACAATGACACAGTGGGAAAATGTGTATTTAGCCTGATACTGTGTGTGATTTGAAATGGTTGTTTTTGTGTGTGAAGAAGATGAGAAGCCACTTTGTAGAAGCTAATCAGGATCCAAACAATTAATTAAGAGCAAAGCTTTAGTTATACCTGTGCTTTTCACTTTTCACATCATACCCGCTTATCTTTACGTGAGGAGTGGGGGAGCTGGAACTGATCCCAGCAGACATAAGGTGAGAAGTGTGGTATGTCCTTTTTTCTGTGAAGTCTAGCCACTGCGCTTCTTTCAGTGATATATATATTGTCAATTTTGAAAGTGCAATCTTAGCAGCTGAATTAGCCATTTCTTCTTCTCATTATACATACCTAATTCTTTGCAATGTACTTGTACATTTATTTCAATACTAGCTTGAGTACCTTTTTTCATGGTTACTTGTTGAAAGAAAGCAATAACATTTGTCCAAGAAATTATTACAAAATTAGTTTGACCAGCTGCAAGTTGTGAAACATCACAATTTAGGAATGCCCTGTATGAATTAGCTTGAGACTAATAAGCTTGTATTAGCTTCCAGTAAACTTCCATAAAAACATCAAATTTGCTATACAAAAGCACTATTAATTTTGGTCATGCAATCATGAAAGTCAGTACCTGATTGCCCCATGTATCTTCACGGAATGATTCAGATGGCAAAATTGTATTTCTTTTTAACAAATTGTTACCATACTGTCCAACCAGGTGGAGACAATTGGGGATGCCTACATGGTTGTGAGCGGTCTGCCAGAGAGAAACGGGGATAGACATGCTGACGAGATCGCCAAGATGGCTCTGGATCTGGTGGCAGCCGTCAGACAGGTCTCCATCCCTCACATGCCCAACCAGAGGCTGCAGCTCCGAGCCGGCATCCACACAGGTGAGAGGAGCCGAAACTAGAAACAAGAAACTAGATTTACATTACATTTGTGACAGATATTCAAGGTTCATTTAAATTCTGAATACCCAGTGAGCTTTCATTATGTTCCAATGCAGCATAAATTATGATACAATTTGACCCATGTCTCATAATCCATTGGGCACCATCAACCCAACATTTAAAGGCATTGTCTTGTTGTTTCCAAGCAATCTGATATTTTGGTTCATGTATGTACAGCAGCACAAAGGGCTGGGTAAATTGGAATTATGATCAGAGGGTGCAGAGGGTGTGGTGGTTAATAAATACATTCTCGGCCAATCACATCACTGGTCTCATAGTTTTGAAACAGCTCAGCCAATGACAGCAGCTCAACAAATGGAAAGATACTTCTTCGGGAAATCATGTTGTTGTATTATATAGTCAGAGGCAGATGGTGTGGAGTTTAAGCAATTAAATGATTAAACCACAATGATGATAGAACAAAATAATAAGAAATGGTTTGGTGATGCAGTTTAAATAGTTAGAGCATCCATCTATTTAAGTCAGAATTTTATCATAGCATTTTTGCACATCTGTGCCTGTATTCAAAATACTTTTTTTTTTTTTTAAGTATTTTTGTGGCCTTTTTATGGCTTTATTGATAGTACAGCTGACAATATGACAGGAAACAGAGAGGGGGAGTGACACGCGGCAAAGGGACCCGGGCCGGGAGACGAACCCAGGTCCGCTGCAGAGCCTCGGCACATGGGACGCGCGCTCTACCAACTGAGCTAAACGGCACCCCCACAAAGACTTTTATCTTAGCGTCCCTCACCAACTCAACCACAACTTCAATCCCTTCACGGTCCATCCAATATCGTTTTAATAATTCCCTGTCATTTAGCGTCTCCAAAACATTCGGCTGTGACCAGGTCTTAGCAAGTTAGGAGTCCTCTGGACTACTTCTAAGGTCTCCGAGACTTAGGTGCTACTTTTAGGCTTTTTTTGTGAATAACTCTTATTTTCAAAAATTAGGAGTCCTAAAGTTACTACTGACACGGCCATTATTTTTAGGAGTTGCTCCTAAATTCGCCTGTTAGGAGCTACTTTTAGACTTAAGATTCTTTGTGAATGCGGGCCCTGGTTTCTTTGTTTCAAAATCTATGAGCTATCTGAATTGGTTTTCTGAAATATGGTCTATGTTAAATACAGGCTTAAGATAATTTACATGTTTTGTTCTGCAAAATAAATTTGACATTAAATGTCCCAAGTATTGAATTCTTACATGCCTTCCAAAAGGCGGTTGCTTATAGATGGTTTAAAAGAGACCTCAGAGGTTGTCGTGGACATTAAATGTCACCACAGCGAACGTAGAGATAGGCTTTTTGTTGACGGAACCAGGGAGATGCTAACTTTAGGGTTGGTTTGCGGAAATGGGTCGTCCCTACACCACTCTATACAGCCAGGGGTTAAGGACCACTTTTAATAGTGTGGATTCAAGATGTCTGATGTGATCAACGCAACCAGTGTTTTTTTTCTCCAGCCCTGTTGCATTGCGGGATGTATTGAACATTTATTCATAAAAACAAAACCAAACAAAACTATAATTACTCATTCCATTTATAACACTACAACCATTTCACTGTACATTGTATATATTTCCAGATTGTCTACTTTATTATTTAATTTTTTATAATTTATTGTATTGTCTACTTTAATATTTTATTTTATTCTATTGTCTATTTTAGAATTGTATTTATATCTTTATCTTTATCTCTTGTTTCCATTCATGCTGTATGTCTATTTCTACTTTGCACGGATCTGGAACAAAAACAATTCCCCCCAAGGGATTAATGAAGTGTTCTGATTCTGATTGACAGGGCCGGTTCTATGCAGACATATATGAGGGGGCAGACAAAAATATGAAGGGGCATCATGTGTACACATCATGCTCCAGCACTTTTTTTCTGTGCTTATAGTAACAGTGTTTCTTCATTGAATTGGGTTGTTAGCTATGTGTCCAATCCCAACCTGGAGAAGTGGATTGCACTTTGTCAGGCCTCTACCATCAGACCTGTCCAACTTTCTCTTTGTGAGCTGCTGGAAGCTGGAGCAGAAAATAAGAAAGCTGGCTTTGTTAAAAAAAAAACGCTGTCATTATATGAAACAAAACAGTGCAGAACTACAGCCTGGGGCGGGGCTTTACGTAGGGGTCTGTCAGACACTAGCAGGGGCGGGCTGGGATTGAAATTCAGCCCAGGAGCTTGGTTTGGAGAGGCCTTTTATCTGATTGCATGACGGACGTAAGTGGAACCGTAATTTTAACATGAATACTTTATTTGCAGTATAAAAAATATCTAATGAACTGCTATATCTGCATGAAAAGAACATCAGTAATAACGAATATTAGCCCTAACTCATTCAACACTGGAAAGAAAACGGATGTCTAGCTCAGAAAGCCACTGACATAACTGCAGGAGTGGATGGGCTTATTGTTTCTGTGTGACTGGAACTGAAACATCAACATATGACATACAATTCTTCGCAAAGACCTATTGCCAACCCAGTCCTGCACACTGCACCTGTACCTGGCACCTGTACCTTTTTTTTTTTGGTGGTTCCTGCTCCACTTTCCTACTCCTCCTCTTTCTCCTCCTTCTTCTCCTCCTCCTCCTTTTCCATCTCCTCCTCCTTCTTCTCCTGTCCCTCCTCATCTGTCTCTTCCTCCTCCTCACTCCTATGACTGGCATTATCCCGTCCCTCTGCATCAACTCCACAACTGACACTGGCCTTGTCAGCTAATAATAACAATAACAGCAACAATGATAATTGAGTTAGGATGTAAAAGACAGGATGTATAGCCTATAGATTCAAATAATATCTTTTTAACTTTGAACACAGACTCTCTCCTGAAATATGTTTGCTTTTGCAATAAGGAAATGTGACCCTGCTGGGTCCGTGTCTTCACTGGCTTGGCTGACTGTAGCCGGGCTGACCTTCACCCCTCCACCACTAAAAGCTCTGTTAATTTGGAGCATTTGACTGCATCCCCTATTAACCGTTTTTTCTTTTTTGCCCTTAATGTTTCTGCTCCACCCTCCGGCTTTCTCCGGCTTCTTTCTTTTTAGCATGTTTGCTCATTTGAATTTATCCCACTCCTCTTTCTTTATTTAAACAGGAAAATAACGGTTTAATGACTGACTGAGCCAAACATATTTTAATAGAAACAAGGATCAGCTGATGTTGGGAGGGGCCGCTCGTATCCCCCCTTAATATGCTAAATATTAGATTGACCCAGTCTGACGTTCCACTCTGTGCCACCTGCGGCAGTTTTATGGGGTAAAGGTTCCGACCACCGGCCGGTTCGGCCTTGAACAGACAGTCTGTTCGGGAATACTCCCGAACCTCCCTATGGCCAGCCCGCCCCTGGACACAGAATATTTGTCTTCAGTTTGTCACATACAGTGGACGTGGGCACTCATCTCTGTGCTTGTGAGCTGCTTCTTCAAAATCTTCCCGCTCCGTGGCTGTGGTAAAACCTGACACTACACTGTCAGGCTACGTCTTGGCTCATTTGCATTCTGCAACAGTGATTGGATATTTACTGAGGGTTTAGGGGAGGGGAGGGGTGTGTGTGTGTGTGTGTGTGTGTGTGTGTGTGTGTGTGTGTGTGTGTGTGTGTGTGTGTGTGCTGCGCAGCCTGTGAATACACGCAGGGGCGAAAATCCCATTTCATAGTTGGGGGGGACAATAAACACTAAAAATTTTAGAGAATAATTCCAGGGGGGGACAAGGAATAAAGTTGTAGCCTGTCTTTTATACAGCATCTTTTACCGCAATTTGATGCTTTAGTCTCTCTGTCTCTCCAACAGGCAGGCAGAAGACCTTTCTTAGCACTGGCTGAGTCCAGCTGCACATGTCTAGATTTAAAACAAAATGATTGAAATCAAGTTAACATGTACACATGCAGTGAATAAACTAATTATCAGGCAAACAACTAAGTTTGTTTATCAGATTTCTCATAATCAAATAACTGCCTTTTTCCAGATGACAGATATCAGATTATGCTATTTTTCTCTCTCGCAGTGTTGCACTCTTGCACTGTCAGCATGTTCAAATCAAATGTTTTAAAAAATGTTATCAAAAGTAATGATAATTACAGGTGGAAGGTGGCAATAATACACTTTTTGTGAACAAATCTGACATAATGCCTTTGTTCACTGTTCTAACTTCCATCACAGTCCATTAAATATCTTTACAAGAGGTAAAAGCTCAAAAACAATCCCAAAACTAAAGGAAATACCTTCAAGAATAATCCAACATAAAATAATTTCTCAAAAATATATATTTATTGTGTTGTCAACAAACATCTGACAACTATGCCACAAAACTGTATGTATTCCAACTCTCTATCTGTAAAACAGTTCTACAGATAGAGAGTTAAGACAATTAACTCTGGATAACTGGATAAAACCTTCCTGTAAATAAATCTAAAATGTCAGTAATATCTGATTCTGACATTTATATCCAGACAGTCTTTTAGAATGACAAAAATAATTATTACTGCTCTTGTCCTGTCCTGTCCTCTCCCTCTCCTCTCCTCCCTGTCTGTGACTATCACTATCTGTAGCTTTTAACTTAGCTTAACAGCATGCGTAATTGAGTAGGCTTTTGAACAATGCAGGATAAATGTTGCAGACAGCCTGGACCTGGCGCTTTTAGTAAATGGGATGTGTGTTGTTGTAACTTATGTAACTATGTCTGTGTGGTATAGACCTCTTACCCCGCGAAGCACGGTGTGAGTAGCAGGCTCCGTCCACACGCTGCTGCAGCTGCTAGCTCCGCCCGTTGGAAAGAGTGTGGGGTGGACTCAACCATTTGGGAATGGGAGTGGGGGGGGGGGGACTAAATCTTTACAGATGTAAATAGCACATTATTGCGCGATTATAATGAGCACCGCTTACATTGTGCTTTCAATAAATGCTACTGCATTGTTCAAAAATTATTAATTGTGTCTCAAATTATTCTAGGGGGGGACAGCTTTACTAGAGGGGGGGACTTGTCCCCCCTGTCCCCCCCAGGATTTCCGCCTATGAATACACGCACAGCGCAGGGACAGAGAGAGGAGAAGGAAGCAGATACTGTATCGTGTTTGTCCCTTTTCCAGCAGATTTTTCTGCGACTGCAGATAATTTTGTGAACTTGTAATATATTAATTTTGTGACTATATTAAAATGTGCTTTCTCAACTTCTAAAATTTTGATTTGAGGGGGCAAGACATTTATTTGGGGGGGCGCTGCCCCCTCTTGCCCCTGCGTAGAGCCGGCCGCTGATTGATCTCCTTGATCTATAGGTCCATGTGTGGCAGGAATCGTGGGCTACAAGATGCCAAGATACTGTCTGTTTGGAGATACTGTCAACACGGCCTCTAGAATGGAGTCCACCAGCCTGCGTATGTATAAATACACACACACGATAAACAAAACACACATCTACAGAACTCACAGAAAGACAGTTATAGTGGAATCTTGATATACAAGGGTACAATATGTAAGAATTGAAAACCTGTATAGTTGTATTTTGGCATTTACCCTTTGGGAGGGCTCCCTCCTGCCTCCCTGCATCTCCATCAATGGAGCAAATATCACCAGATGAACCAGTAACTGTAAATACAATTACCTAGTTAGCTTAGTTAGCTATGTAGCTAGCAGTCAACAGTGGTGTCGACTAGGACTCTGACTCTGGGAACCAGAACAATTAGGCAAGTTAAGGTGGGGACAGGAGAGGCATGAAGCACGAGAGGCTGGACATCGATCATTTCCCACCTCCAGAGGTCAGAGCTTCTCAGGGCGTTTTCACACCTGCCATGTTTAGTTCGGTTGAATCGAAGCCTGGAGCGTTTACCCCCTTGGTGCAGTTTGTTTTGGAAGGTGTGAACACATCAATCGCACTCGGGTGCGGACCTAAACAACCAGATCGAGACCTTGTTGAAGAGGTGGTCTCGGTCCGGTTCCAAACAAACTCTGGTACAGTTCGTTTGTGGTGAGAACATGATCCAACTCGATCCGACCCAACTGCAGGAAGCATCAGTGCT
>NC_044204.1:1234174-1311674 GCF_900880675.1 Sparus aurata | reverse complement strand
ACGGCCATTGAGGGAACGCGAAGAACTCTCCACTTGTTTTGTGAAAAGTCTATGGACACATGCTGCCCTCTGATGGTTTGTGGTGAGTAATACCTTTATGAGAACAGCAAATAGCAGTACCAGACAAATATATGGCAGGAAGAGACTCTGAGGAGGTAGCATCAGCAACCAGAGAACCTTACTTTAATCAGGTGAACTTATTCACAATGGCTCCCTATAGCGAGCTATTTAATTATCAAAGTTCAGATTGGTTCAAAGTTTCAGGGAGTCCGCAAACACACTCACAGACAGACACTCATCTTCACAACACACTCTATTGTGAGAAAATTACATAGCCTTCCCATTTATTATCAAATGTGCTTTAAGGACAAGAGGGGGAGAGAGATTGTCACACTGCCTGAGGTGTCACAAGAGCCACAGGTGGGGGCACATCCCCACATTGGAATGTACACAAAGTTTAGATAAGATAACATTTACTGTCCCATCTGTTTCATCAAAGGGTCACTGTCCTGGGAAGACAGGACACACCAAAATATCAAAGAGTCATTTATCTGTAAAGAAGATGTTTTATGACTGTTGTAAATGAATGTAACCTCCTCTCTGTTTCTGAACTTAAGGGATGACAATTTAGAGTTTGTCAGAGAACGCATTTTACGCCTTCTACTCCACGCTGCGTGTTATTAAATGACATCTGATTCATACACTGAAATCTGAAATTCTTCGGAGATTTAGCACTCTCTTCCTCACAAGGAGAATTTCCACGACACTATCACAGTGGTTCCCAAGCCCAGGTCCCGGTCCGCGGAGCTGTTCCTACCAGGCCGTGAGATGGCTCATAAATTTTTTTTATTATTATGAACCATTTCGGCCGGCCACGGTCGGCTCCCCCGCGGCCGGCCACGGGTGTCTATGAGCGCCCCTGTGATGGCTTGGCTGATCATAAGTTCCTGACACTGGTACCTGCCCGGACTAATTAGCAATGCACAGGTGCCGTACGCAGGTTAGGGGTGCAGCATTAGTCTAAGCAGAGATGAGTGGACCTCAGCAAACCTCCATGAGCCGTTTCTTTGCGGGTTGTTCGAGTAAAAGAAATAGTGATGAACAAGTGGAAAATGCTACCAAAAAAAAAAAAAAGCAAACAGAGCTTCACTCGCAGGTATGACATCTCCTATATAAAATATGGATTTGTTGCAATGGCGATTCGGAGGTGCAAACCCCATTGTGTGTTTTATGTGGAGAAACGCTCGCCAACGAAGCAATGAAGCCATCCAAACTCCAAAGGCACTTAAGTACAAAGCATCCTTCTCACAAAGATAAACCAGTGGATTTTTTTGACAGGAAAAAACGTGAGTTGGATTTGCAGAAGCAAGTTTTAAAAGCCACAACATCAGCTAACTTAGCTGCAACGAGGGCTTCATATCGCGTTGCTCACCGGATTGCCAAAGCTAAAAAGCCCTTCACAATAGGAGAGGAGCTGATACTGCCTGCTACAAAAGACATCTGTCTCGAACGTTTTTTTTGGGGGGGGGGGAGGGGAAGCAGCTGACATGGTGGGAAAGGTTCCACTTTCCAACAATACTGTTGCCAGGAGAATCGATGATATTGCCGGGGATATTGCGGGACAATTGCTGGACAGAATAAAAGCATCTCCGTACGCAATACAAGTGGACGAATCCACTGATGTAGAAAATAAGGCAATAATGTTTGTGTACGTCCGAAATGTGCATCAGGATGAGGTCGTTTTGTGTTGGGGTCTGTACTGACGGGGGCCGCGATGACGGGCCGGTGTTTCGGATTAACACGCTTCTATGTTAACTGGCGACCGTGAGCCGAATGCGTCTGTGCACAGCTGGCACCGGACGTCAAAAGGCGTTGGTCTTTGGTTGGATTCAAGTCATGACGTCAGGTGACTAAAAACCAACGTATTTTATACGTCTACTTTCAACATCTTTTGACATAGGAATATTGACGTCAAGTGACGTTAATATTTTGTTGTTTTTATGTTGTAGTGTTAAGCCTGGTTTATGCTTCTGCGTCGCGGCGACGGCGTAGCTACGTCAGCGACCCTACGCCGTCATTAAGCATTCGAAGTTCTGCGTCGAGGGAACGCGTTGTTCTGCAATTCACCGCCAAGCCGCTAGGGGGGTGTGGCTGTGTCTTTGTTTGGTTTTGGTTCCTTGGTTTTCTTCCGGTCAAACAGTAAACAATGGCAACTGAGATGGAGCGGGTGTTTATGGAGATGGAGCTTGTGGATATTGAACAACAAATGCTGTTATTACAAATGTTTAAAAATGGCGGTATTGTTATATTGTTGACCGGAAAAGCAACTGCCGGAAATGACGTTCTGAGCGGACCAATCACAGTCCTTGCCGTTCGCGTCTCGACGCGTCGACGTGACGCGTAGTCAGGATTTTTTGGAGGCGCACGTCAGGCTACGGCCTGAGCAGACGTAGGGGACTGCGTCGATGACGTAGCTATGCCGTCGCTGCGACGCAGAAGCATGTTGAATAATGACCTTTTTGATGACTAAATTCTAACGTCTGCACAACATCCATCAACAACGTTAATTTGACATAAGATTTAGTCGTCTAATGACGTTAGAATTTTGTTGGTTTAAAGTTTGGGTGTTACATAACTGATATCCAACATCGGACCAATGTCTGATTCCAACGTCAACTTGACATATGATTCTGACATTCATGGTGACCAAAAATCAACGTCCATTTAACGTCTACTTTCAGCTTCTTTTGACATAGGAATATGTACGTCACCTGACGTTAATATTTTGTTGTTTTTATGTTGTGGTGTTAGGCAACCAAAATCCAACGTGTGTCAGACGTCTTGTACTTACAGAACTTTGACATTGAATAATGACCTTTTTGATGACTAAATTCTAATGTCTAGACAACATCTATTAAGAACGTTAGTTTGACATAAGATATAGTCGTCTAATGACGCTGATATTTGGATATCCAACGTCAGACCAATGTCTGATGGCAATGTCATTTTGACAAATGATTCTGACATTTATGGTGACCAAAAACCAACGTCTATTTAACGTTAACTTTCAACATCTTTTGACATAGGAATATGGACGTCAATTGACGTTAATATTTTGTTGTTTTTATGTTGTAGTGTTAGGCAACTAAAACCCAATGTGGGTCAGACGTCTTGTACTAACAACATTTTGAGGTTGAATAATGACCTTTTTGATGACTAAATTCTAACGTCTGGACAACATCTATCAAGAACGTTAGTTTGACATAAGATATAGTCGTCTAATGACGTTGATATTTGGTTGGTTTAAAGTTTGGGTGTTACATAACTGATATCCAACGTAGGACCAATGTCTGGTGCCAACGTCATTTTGACATATGATTCTGACATTCATTGTGACCAAAAACCAACGTTTATTTAACGTTAACTTTCAACATCTTTTGACATAGGAATATGGACGTCAAGTGACGTTAATATTTTGTTGTTTTTATGTTATGGTGTTAGGCAACCAAAATCCAACGTGTGTCAGATGTCTTGTACTTACAGAACTTTGACGTTGAATAATGACCTTTTTGATGACTAAATTCTAACGTCTGGACAACAATGTATCAAGAACGTTAGTTTGACATGAGATATATGTCACACCGCGGTGAGGGTCGTCCTGTCTTGGGTTTTCTGTCTTGTGAATTTCATGTTTTATTTTGAAAAGTAACTCTCCTCTCGTTTCAGGTCACTTGCCCTTCCTTCTGTGTCACCGGTCTGACGTCTCCCCTAATCCCTGATTGTTCTCACCTGTGCTCCCTCCCCTGATGTGTATATAGTCTGTGTCCTTCCCTGTCTCGTTGCCAGAGTATTTCATCCTGCGTGTACCTCAAGCCATTGCCACAGCCATTGTTTCCTAGTCCAAGAGTGTTTGTATTCTCGATTCCTTAGTTTTTTCCTCAGAAGAGTGATTCTTTATTTGTAACTTTTTCCAGCTCAGAGTAAAGCTAGCTTTTGTTTGCCGTTGGTTTTCCTCCTCTGGGAGTGTTTTCTGTTATTTTGTATTTTGGTTGTTGTTTGATTTCCTCCTCTGGAGCGCCTTCTGTTCTTTGTTGTTAGATATTTCAGTGTAGACTAATCTTTTGTAGCCCCTGTTTCCTCCCTTTTTGAGCGTTCTTTGTTGCTTAAATGTCATAGTTTAGTCCTCGTCAGAGTAGATCAGTTTTCGCCCTTTTATTTTTCCCTCCATTTGGAGCACCTTCTGTTTGTTTTTTTGAGTTCTCCTCGCCCTGTCCCCCTTCCCTTTTCCCCTTTTCTTGTCCCGCTTTATATAGAGTTTCATAACCATTGGTTTGTCACTCACCTCTCAGGAGAAACTCAGGTTTCAGAATAAAAATCTTGGTTTAACTGTTCTCGCCCTGCTTCTGAGTCCTCCTTCCAGCCTAGGCCTGACAATATAGTCGTCTAATGACGTTGATATTTGGATATCCAACGTCGGACCAATGTCTGATGGCAATGTCATTTTGACAAATGATTCTGACATTTATGGTGACCAAAAACCAACGTCTATTTAACGTTAACTTTCAACATCTTTTGACATAGGAATATGGACGTCAATTGACGTTAATATTTTGTTGTTTTTATGATGTAGTGTAGGCAACCAAAACCCAACGTGGGTCAGACGTCTTGTACTAACAAAACTTTGACGTTGAATAATGACCTTTTTGATGACTAAATTCTAACTTCTGGACAACATCTATCAAGAACGTTAGTTTGACATAAGATATAGACATCTAATGACATTGATATTTGGTTGGTTTAAAGTTTGGATGCTACATAACTGATATCCAACGTCGGACCAATGTCTGGTGCCAACGTCATCTTCACATATGATTCTGACATTTATTGTGACCAAAAACCAACGTTTATTTAACGTTAACTTTCAACATCTTTTGACACAGGAATATGGACGTCAAGTGACGTTAATATTTTGTTGTTTTTATGTTGTGGTGTTAGGCAACCAAAATCCAACGTGTGTCAGACGTCTTGTACTTACAGAACTTTGACGTTGAATAATGACCTTTTTGATGACTAAATTCTAACTTCTGGACGACATCCATCAAGAACGTTAGTTTGACATAAGATATAGTCGTCTAATGGCGTTTAAATTTGGTTTGTTTAAAGTTTGGTTGTTACATAACTGATATCAAACGTCGGACCAATGTCTGATGGCAATGTCATTTTGACAAATGATTCTGACATTTATGGTGACCAAAAACCAACGTCTATTTATCGTTAACTTTCAACATCTTTTGACATAGGAATATGGACGTCAAGTGACGTTAATATTTTGTTGTTTTTTGTTATGGTGTTAGGCAACCAAAATCCAAGGTGTATCAGAAGTCTTGTACTAACTAGAGATGCACCGATCGGTTTTGATCGGAGTTCTCAAAATAGATCACATCAGGCCGATCAGATGACGTTTAAGTATAAAGACAGTGCATTAACTGCATACAGGGAGGGAATTTCATGGCCGCCGTTGCCCCGCACTTTGGCCTTGATGCCCCGTGAAAAAAAACTCATCATACGGCCACAGTGGCCTCTGTGCCCCTGGCCCGGTCAGCATAGCGAGCTTGCCTTTAATTACAGCCACCTGAGTGCACAGTAGTCACTCACAGTAACTTCAGTGAGTCTGCGGTTTGCGCAGGTGGAGTCTCATCATCACGATGATCTCACGTGAAAGCCTCTCAAACAACAGCAGCGTCTCAAAACAGAAGTACGAAACTTACAGCACAGGTGCGAAAGCGAGCGCAGCCGGTTTTGACATGATACGTAACTGACTTATGTGGTAGGATTTAGTCCGGTAAAGTTGGAAATATATTCACAGATTTATACTTCCCGGATCAATAACTCATAAGTGAAACCTTGTTAAAACACAAACGACGGCTCTTTTCTACCGTAGTAAGGTAGACAACGAGCTACAACCGTATGTTAATCAAAACGAGCGTCTGGACATCAACTCTGGTCTGTATGATCAGCCGGCTGTGAGACTAGGGCGCAGGGACCGTCTACAAAGTGCAACACCGAAAAGGGAAACTACAAAAAATTCAATAACTTCACTATTATTCAGAGTGTAGTGTCACCAAAATCACTCCACACATCAGTGGTCTCCTGCTGGTTATTCTACAATTTTTTGTTTGGAAAAAATGTGCTTTGACATAATTTTGGGGAATTTCTATTGGGAGAAATATTCAATAACACTAATATTCAGTGAGGTGTCACAAAAATCACCTCACCCTAACCCTACTTAACAAAAACTACTCTCTAATGTAACTTGATTTTGGTATAAAAAAATGTTTTAATACACAATCCATGTCTTATTATAAATTAGGATGTTATGGTATCAGTCTGAAAGGTAAATCAACACATTTTACCCAGTGGCCTTTGTGCCCTGTCATGTGGCCTTGGTGCCCCTGAAAAAAAAACTGAAGGCCAAATGGACTTGCCCCTAAAATGACAAAATTCCCACCCTAACTGCATGCATTCCCACTAGTAAGCTACAGTTACTCTATGTAAGCTGAGTCCGAGTTGCCTCTAAGAGAGTCTCTAGAGTGTGAAATAGTGCACATTGCCTCAGCCTGCAATAAAATGGTGGTCAATTCATGATACTTTCTCATCTCCTAATTTTTATACTTATTAATACAACGTCAATGTTGTGTAAGAAGAATCATTAATTAAATATATGAAAGTTACACAAGACAACAATATAGAAGAATTTATGGATTTGACGCTGTGATCGGTGATCGGCAATATCGGGATCGGCAGATACTGCTTTCGGTAATCGGTGATCGGTGATCGGCCCCAAAAATCCTGATCGGTGCATCTCTAGTACTAACAAGACTAGTTGAATAATGACATTTTTGATGTCATCCACACGTCTTTCACTCTGATATAGAATGATGACCGAAATATTAAAAGTCATAATGTTAATCATTAATTGTTGGATGTTGATGTTGTAGATGTATCGTGCCAACATAATAGCGATCTACAATAATGTAATTTTATGTTGACCAAAGAAAGTCAGTGTCAGTAGCGGATCAGTGTCAGTAGCAGATCAGCGTCAGTAGCGGATCTGACCATGCATGTCTGGGGATATGATTTAAGAGCTAAATATTTTCATAACCCTTGATGTTAAAATGTATCTGGGATGATACATTTTGACATCAAGCAAGAGAATCTCTTTAACCCTTGTGCCTTCCTCGGGCATTTTTGTACATTTTTCTCAACTTTTTTTTTTGATTTAGCGATCATTTTGACTGTGTTACAGCTTGTGGCATGGATTTTTGTAGGAACTCTTCTTTTTAGTCAAATTTTTGAAATCCAGTGTCTTTTACTCTTACATGTCTTTTATTTTCCTGTAATGCATTTTGCACCCTCTAACCACCTTCGTGGCAAAAATGTACACGCACAAAATCTGCCATAAAATACTCATACATCAATATTTTTTTCTGCTTTTTTTTTTTGCTTGAATCCCTTAACCAACTTGTTTCCTGATCAAAATGATCAAATATTCAATAATTTTCAGGATTTTAACCCTTTAAATGCCAGTTTTATTATTTGAATTACTAATTATTTATTAAAAAAAAAAACACAAAAAATGTATTATTTTCCATATAATAAGTAGTAGGCTGATGGGGCTTTGGTGGTGATTAGAGTCTTTGATATATCAAAGATTACCAACAAAATTGATTTGATTGCATTAGTATATTTTATGTAGTAACAGATACTCCCTCTAACCACCTTCGTGGCAAAAATTGCCCCATTGACTTCCATTAAAACCACATTTTTTAATCTCACTACCATTACAGTATAAAACCATGAATTCTGTAATGTCAGCATGCCATTTTGAAGAAAAGTAGTGATATTTAACATTTTTGATGTATTTCACCAGATTCGACCATTTTCCCATTGTAGGCCGATGCATGAAATTCTTGTATTTTTGCCAGTTATATTATGGAGCCGGGTGACTACCAGGGCCCTGTGTGTGTGTGTGTGTGTGTGTGTGTGTGTGTGCATGTTGTGTGTGTGTGTGTGTGTGTGTGTATGTCTGTGTGTGTATGTGAGATAGAAAGTGAGAGAGAGTGAGAGTGAGAGTGAGTGTGTGTGTGTGTGTGTGTGTGTGGTGTGTGTGTGTGTGTGAGAATCTGTAAGCATGCACTGATCACTTCAGCGGTGAAAAAAGGTCATCTTTTGAGGAATGTGTTTCATGTGTCTTTGAAAAGGTGCTTGAGTAAAAACATGCCTTTGCTGTTCTCAAAAACAAAGCAAAAACAACGGTTAGTGTGTATATGCACCTGGCTGCTTTCACAGCCAAAGATAAACATGCAACTTGTCTGAGGGGTCATTTCATTAGTGAGCAGAGAGGGTGCAAAAATGAAAAGGCATTTCAGAAAAGAAGAGGCTTTAGAAATGGTCATGCAGCCTTTATCTGACAGCGAGCTGCAGGGTTCATCAGGGGAAACCACGATCTTCGAGGGGGAGTCTGACACAGAAGGCTCGCTGGAGTCTTCCACGTCTGTGAGTGCCTCTGACCCATCCTCTGAGAGTGAAGCGGGCACTGAGGATCCTGTCCATCCTAAAAGTCAGTGGACGGGCAAGTGTGGTCTCCATCTCATGCTGAGACTCTGTGCTACATGCAGGCACCCACCGGCATGATGCCAGGGCCCATGGGAGATGCAATATCAAGAATCCATAATGTAGCATCATCTTTTGACCTTTTCTTCACTCCTGACCTGATCCAGCTCATTTTGCAAATGACAAACTTATACGGGAGGCATTCAGTGTCAGGATGGAGTGACGTGGATGCCCAAGAGATTCGGGCATACATGAGACTTCTCATCCTGACAGCGCCATTGACCAGCTCCACTAGAAGGAGAGGTGTGTGCTGGTTGTGCAGAGGCCTGAAAAAGAGGTCTTCCACCACCAAGTGTGCATTTGTAGGGAACACTAGGTCACATGCTGCAGGACCACACACACACACACACACACACACACACACACACACACACACACACACACACACACACTTTGAGACCTCCTTTCTGTCCAGAAGAAGAAGAAGAAACAATAACTTTGATATTTCAACAGCAGCTGTAAACTTGTATTTCATTTAACCCTCAGATTACACACACACACACACACACACACAAGCGTGCACACACACACACACACACACACACACAGTATCCATGTATCTGTTTCTCTCAAACACACACACACACACGTCGTATATTCAATGCCTGGATATTTCTGTTTATATTTCATATTTTGTTCATATTTCATATGTTCTATTTTGTTTTTTGTTGTCTAAATTTCCAAAGTTGTTGCAGTTTGCACAATAAGAGTTCACACTGATGAATCAGATGTTGATTTAAAAACATTTCACACACACACACACACACACACACAGGGCCCTGGTGGTCACCCGGCTCCATAATATAACTGGCAAAAATACAAGAATTTCATGCATCGGCCTACAATGGGAAAATGGTTCAATCTGGTGAAATACATCAAAAATGTCAAATATAACTACTTTTCTTCAAAATGGCATGCTGACATTACAGAATGCATGGTTTTATACTGTAATGGTAGTGCGATTAAAAAATGTGATTTTAATGGAAGTCAATGGGGCATTTTTTGCCACGAAGGTGGTTAGAGGGAGTATTTGTTACTACATAAAATATACCAATGCAATCAAATCAATTTTGTTGGTAATCTTTGATATATCAAAGACTATAATCACCACCAAAGCCCCATCAGCCTACTACTTATTATATGGAAAATAATACATTTTTGTGGGTTTTTTATAGATAATTATAATATAACTGGCATTTAAAGGGTTAAAATCCTGAAAATTAATGAATATTTGATTATTTTGATCAGGGAACAAGTTGATTAAGGGATTCAAGCAAAAAAAGCAGAAAAAAATATTGATTCATGAGGATTTTATGGCAGATTTTGTGCATGTACATTTTGCCACGAAGGTGGTTAGAGGGAGTATTTGTTACTACATAAAAAATACTGATGCAATCAAATCAATTTTGTTGGTAATCTTTGACATATCCAAGACTCTAATCACCACCAAAGCCCCATAAGGCTACTACTTATTATATAAAAAATAATACATTTTTTGTGTTTTTTTTTTTAAATATAATTGATCATTCAAATAATCAAACTGGCATTTAAAGGGTTAAAATCCTGAAAATTATTAAATATTTGATCATTTTGATCAGGGAACAAGTTGGTTAAGGGATTCAAGCAAAAAAAAAAAAAGCAGAAAAAAATATTGATGTATGAGGATTTTATGGCAGATTTTGTGCATGTACATTTTTGCCACGAAGGTGGTTAGAGGAAGTTTTTTTAAGGAAGGCACAAGGGTTAAAGTGTATCTCCATCTACAGTTTACACTGTTGGCCTGTTTTGCTTGACACAAACTGTGAACTACATTTCCTGTTCATAATCGACCTGTAACCAGTGTTGCCAGAATGAGTTTAGAAATAGAATTTTTCAGTCACATTCACAATAAAATTATCCAACTAAAATACAGTCTGATAGCTCTGCTGTGTTTTGGTGATCACTATGTGTGGTATTGGGCCTATGCGTAGCATCTTTACAAGCGGCTCCTTCAGTTCTACCACAAGGCCAAGCTCATGCTCCAGCAGCAGTCAGCTTTCACCAGGCTCAGGCTCCAGCAGCAGCCAGCTACCAGGCCAAACTCAAGCTTCAGCAGCAGCAGGGGGATCGTAAAGGCGGATCATTGACCCAGTATTTTAAAATATACGGACAACCATCGACCCTGATCGCACTGATTTTTTTTATATATAGCTCTTTGTCAGCAGATAAAAGTGATTCAAACTACAACATGACAGCGGACAAGACAAAGGTTTAAAATGCGGACGGGGGGGAATCGTTCTTTTTCCCTAGTTTTTCCCCATGGCTCTTGCCGGATGTGACGTTTTGGTGGGCATTCCCTTGCTTGCCAACTCAATAAAAAAATAAAAAAATAAATAAACCAGAGGAAAAAGCAGGAACAGATAGGAATGTGGTTCGATTACATGTTAAAACGAATTGCCATAAAGCGAGTTCAAGATCACGCTGTGCAGCGCTGCCTAAATCGTGATGCATACTGGTTGTGTCCACGATGACCTGGATGGGAGTGGTTTCTGCTCCGCATCCGATGTCACATGACCTTAAGTTATCGCGGGAGCAAGGCAGCTGCAGAGCAGTTGCGAGCCTAGACCCACCTTCATGACGTCAGGACTTTGCCCTAATTGGCTCTCATCTACGCTGAGGTATATGACGTGTGTTTCGATCAATTTCCATATCCGTAAGCGCCTCTTTTCTACTAAAGTATCAAATACTTTCAGATAAGTAGCAGCCGTGTGGCCGCACCTATGGGACAGTCAACATGAATAAACCTATGAAATCCTTCATGTAATGCAATAACCCTGAAAGATGTCGTCAATAAATTGCTAATTTCTGTCACCCTACTTGTGGTGATGATGGAGAAGTGCCAAACTGCTGTGTCCAGTGTTATCTGTACTATCCACTCTTATTAATTAACCATTTCTGTTCCCGTCACATTAACAATACAAAGAATTATCCTGAGCTATTCTCCGTGTGGTGAGATGGCGCAGCGGGACAAGGCATCTGATTCAGTCATTTGTTCTAATAATTATATTTCATTAATTCAGTGACATGTATTTCATTTATTGTGAATAATGTTGCTATAAGAAAATGCTTCAGCTTATGTGTGTATAGTTATGCATATTTGTTTAACTAGTGCATTGCCCGTAGGAAGCGTGTATTCCTATAGAAAAGTGGGAGGTTAAGTAGCTTTTTCATGGATGGCCAAATGAGGTTGTGTTTGAAGGTGGGACGTCAGGGATAAAATTAGTTGTTTTTGACTATTTTTGATTATACCATTATATTTCACTTTAAAAACTATTTACCTTGCCTTGTTTGGTGTCATTATCTTCAGCACAACCTCAGATGTGTGACTGTACAGTTATTTTTTCATTTTGACATACTATATTAACACTATGGACCTAAAATCACAAGATAACATAAAATCAGAGTAGGAAAAAGTTAGACTTTTTACTGTGAAAACCACAAATATTTTTAATGAACGAGTTGCATTAGTTATAATGCAAATATAAATTGTTGTTTGCTAAATTTGTGCATAAGTTTTTGAAATTTACAAAGTTATATGACTATTTACATTTAAATGCAGGCAATGCCTCAGGCTCCTCAGTTCAATGAGGAGCTGCACTGCCTGCTCCACATTCAGCAGTCTCCTCATTGTTTTGACTCACAACACAAAAAAACGACTACACTACACACTAAACAACGTCGACTCGGGAGTCGGGCCATGTGGATGGGCTAGCAGCTACCTACACATGAACATCAACAGATTACACTTTGTTGTCCTTGCGTATCCGGATCTCCTCAGACAAGAACAGACTCGGTCCGGACTCGTTTAATCTCATTAATCCTCAGACAGACAGAGATTCCTTGCTTTTATAGAGAGATGTAGTTAGCAAATTCCCCTCAGCTGTGATATAATCATGCACCTAAGCACAGTTGTCATCATAATAATTAATAACTGTTGTAATTGTAATGTATTGTTATTGGGCAAGGCTTACTATAATGTACCAGCACAAATGTATTTAATGGTGACATTACACGGAAAACAGAACATGAGCATTTACAGTAAAGGCAGGTACACACTACAGGATTTTTCAAACCTTCACAGATTAGGAGACCACACACTTGATGATAAAGAAAGACAGATCGCACACGATCTCTCTCTGCTGATCTTATAGTGTGTGGTGTTCTCCGTAGTGCACACCACACACTAACCGATTCTTCAGCAGAGTATCGGGTTCTTCACGCGCAATATTACAAATCTCGCGTGGTCAAACGTGACTTCAGTGTAAACAAACATGGCGGACGAAGCGGAAGACGCAGTGGTGGTTGTCTTAGGTCTATTACTGGCTGAAAAACCAAAACCAAAACCAAAACGGCTATGGAAAAAGTCATGGAGACGGCGAGAGTGTGGGCTGTATGCGTTACAGCGCGAGTTGGAGGTGAGTAAAAATTGTTACAAGTATTACAGATAGCTTCGAGAGCAGCGCTGTGCACTCAGACCCCCGGTACTGCGGGTAACCATGGCAACAAGTAAATAAAAGGCTGACGGAGAAACACAGGAGGCAGAAACTGAAGATGAAAAATATAGTAAACGATTAAAAACATATATAAATCACAGACATGTGTGTAAAGCTTCATATTGATTTTTTTAAATAAACTTAGATTACACGTTATGTGCAATAAACATGTCAATTCAGGAGCAACTGTAATAAACTGACCGCTGTCTGTGCGACTGTCAGACAGACAGCTGTCATGTCTCTAGAGTGTCTGTCGTTTTTCTCTAGCCCTTAGCTCTGTCCAAAGACTTGAATAAAATATTGGTAAAAACATTAAATGTATTTTCAGTACAATATTTGAGTTAAATTCTATTAGTTGAGTTTTCAGAGATGTGTAGATACTTGGTTGGGATGATATGATATATAAATATGTCAAGTAGGCTTATTAGTGTGAATGCTTGCAGCATTCACACTATTGTTCTTCTCGTTTATTATTCCTGATTCCGTACGTTTTTCGGCACGTTTCAACTCCTTCAAACTTTGACCGATTCAAACCATTCAAATATCAAAATGTTCAGCTTTTTAAGGACATTACTGCTATTACTATTTTGGCTTTTCTAACTATTATACTTTTGGAAATATTCAGCTTTTAATGCAAAATTTTCCCCATTCATCCTTATGGGGATTTTTTCAAATTTCATTCTGCTATAACTTCAGCATACGTTCAGCTATTCAAACCATTCAAATATTCAAATGTTCAGCTTTTTCAACCCTCTTCTTTTCAACTTTTCAACTTTTCAACTTTTTTAGTTATTCACCTTTTTCCAAAAATAATTTAACATTGCAGCAGATGGGAAAAGCTTCAAATCCTCTTCAAAACTCATCGACTTTCAACCTCTTCTTGTTCCTCATACGTTGAGCGAGAGACACCATTCAAACTTTAAATGAATCACAAAACCTTGAACTATTGACCTTGTATTCAGTTATTAAAAATCTTGTACGGTTTTGAAATGGTCGCAGTTTTAGTTTTAAGGATTTTAAGCCCGTCTTCTGAGTTTATAATGGGTGTGTATTGCGTGAGCTAGAGTGCGTGACATCATCAACTGCCGCACCCCAGAGTGAGGAGCAGCTCCGAAAATGAGATTTTTTTTTGCTTCAGCTTGATTTGGATCCCACATCTTGTACTTGACATAGACAATATAGGCATATAAATGTAGGAAATCTTGTTGGGTTTCAGCTGATGTTCTCATTTCAGCTGTAGGACTTACGGTTCTGGATTTAGAAGCCCGAGAGCGACAAGCACACCTGAATGTTCCCCATAAGCGGCAATGTTAATTTTGAGCCCAAATTTCTGGAGGATCGCAGACGGTACATGTTTTGTCTCTCGCTCCTGTGCCCTCATTATGCACTCTACAGAAATAAAAATAACATGGGTGCGTTCAGCAATGTCTCCTGTTACTCAACATATAGCATGTTTTGGCGATAACTATAACAGTTTTCTCAAGAATCGCAGGAGTTTGGCAGGCATTCTCCCATTCATTCCTTATGGGGACACTTTCGTCTGTGTTTCTGCTCCTGCTGCAGCATGTCTGCAGCCATTTGAAGCTCTTTCTGCCTTTAACTTCTCACCTGTCAGCCTTTTTTCACCTTTTTAACCTCTTTCTGCCCTCTTACTCTACAACTTTTTGGCCTTTTCAGTCTTTTTTTCACCTTTTTAAGCTCATTCCGCCCTCTTACTCTACAGCTGTTCATATGTTTTCACCTTTTAACCTCTTCCAGGCTTCTTACTCTACAGCTTGTCATCCTTTATTCACCTTTTTAACCTCTTCAGCCCTCTTAATCTACAGCTTTTCATCCTTTATTCACCTTTTTAACCTCTTCCAGCCCTCTTATTCTGCAGCTTTTCATCCTTTATTCACCTTTTTAACCTCTTCCAACCCTCTTATTCTACAGCTTTTCATCCTTTATTCACCTTTTTAACCTCTTCCAGGCCTCTTACTCTACTGCTTGTCATCCTTTATTCACCTTTTTAACCTCTTCCAGCCCTCTTATTCTACAGTTTTTCATCCTTTATTCACCATTTTAACCTCTTCCAGCCCTCTTATTCTGCAGCTTTTCATCCTTTATTCACCTTTTTAACCTCTTCCAGCCCTCTTATTCTGCAGCTTTTCATCCTTTATTCACCTTTTTAACCTCTTCCAACCCTCTTATTCTACAGCTTTTCATCCTTTATTCACCTTTTTAACCTCTCCCAGCCCTCTTACTCTACGGCTGTTCATATGTTTTCACCTTTTAACCTCTTCCAGGCCTCTTACTCTACTGCTTGTCATCCTTTATTCACCTTTTTAACCTCTTCCAGCCCTCTTATTCTATAGTTTTTCATCCTTTATTCACCATTTTAACCTCTTCCAACCCTCTTAATCTACAGATTTTCATATTCTTTTCACCTTTTTAACCTCTTCCAAACCTCTTACTCTACATCTTTTTACCTTTTCATCCTTTTCTCACCTATTGAGCTCTTTCACCCTTAAACTTTTTTGCCTTTTCATCCTTTTTTCACCTTTTTAACCTCTTCCAGCCCTCTTCCTCTACAGCTTTTCATCCTTTATTCACCTTTTTAACCTCTTCCAGCCCTCTTACTTTACAGCTTTTCGTATGTTTTCACCTTTTTAACCTCTTCCAGCCCTCTTACTCTACAGCTTTTTAGCCTTTTTAGATATTCATCTTTCTGCCTTTTCAACTCCTTTAAACATTCAACTTAATGTTCAGCTCAAGAAACTGTTCAGCTATCAAAATGTTCAACTTTGTTAGCCCATTAAACCTATTACCTTTAAACCTTCCTGCCTTACCAGCTCTTTCAAATATTCATCTTTCTGCATTTTCAACTTTTTCATACATTCAGCTTTATATTCAGCTAGATAAACTGTTTTGCTATCAAAATGTTCAGCTTTGTTAGCCCATTCAACCTATTACTTTTAAGCCTTCCTGCCTTTTCAGCTTTTGAAAAATTCTGCTTTTTCTGCAAATTCCCGACCATTCAACCTTATAGTTTCATGCATTTTCGGCAGTACGTTCAGCAGATTTCGCTTCAGTCTTCAGCATTCACACTGTATTTTCGTAGGAAATGCAAATGTTTCTAGTTAGAAATACCCATTTCAAGAGTTGAAGTCCTGTATAATTAAATGTGCATTCTGTTGACAGATAGAGGACAGTGCAGGTTTTATGGGCTTGCTGCGAATGAATGCTGAGGAACTGGAGTTCATTCTCAGTAAAGTGGCCCCGTTGATAACCAAGAGGCACACCAAACTGAGACAAGCCATTACCGCAAAGGAGAGACTGGTATTAACCCTCAGATTCTTGGCAACAGGTTTGTAATTTATTTTCAATTTAACTCTATTGCATTGTATAGCACTAGAGGTCTTTCACAAAGACACTCCACAGAAACGATTCACAGATCAAAAGTAATAAAGCTTTATTCTCGAGGTTCATAAGTCCCAAGAAGGCAAGGACAAAAAAACCTTTTAAGTTTTAAAACAACTGTGTAAATTACATTTGCTTGTGCCTACATAAATCAAATGTGCTTCTGTGTTTTCTACCTTTTAGGAGAATCATTTTCATCTTTAAGTTTCCAGTTCAGGATTGGAGAGTCCACTATTTCCATGATTGTGAGGCAGACATGTGAAGCCCTGCACCGGACACTTTGTGATGAATATCTGAAGGTTAGCATGATTAATGTCTCAAAGGCCAGTGTATAGGAAACAAATCTTAAGATGATATTTATATATGGACTGGTGTAATACTGAATATCAACATGGAGTAGTAGTAGCTACAAGACTGCAAACCCATTACCAAGGACTTGCAAGAGCCACTGAAAAGCCTAAATAGTCTAGACCTAATGCCTAACTATTTGTGATCCTGACACTGATGTTTTAAAACTGTAATTTCAGACACCCAATACAGAAAAGGAATGGCTGGACATTGCAGAGGAGTTTCTTCAGAAATGGCAGTTTCCTCACTGCCTAGGTGCTATTGATGGAAGCACATCAATATACAGCCACCAGCACATAGTGGAAGCACCTTTCGGAACTACAAAGGACGCTTCTCTGTGTTGCTGATGGCTGTAGTTGATGCCAAGTACCAATTTAAGTACGTCAGCGTGGGAGCGCAGGGCAGAGCATCTGATGCAGGAGTATTCGCAGAATCAGATTTCAGACAAGCGCTGGACAAGAATCTCCTCCATATTCCTGCAGCAAAATTGCTCCCGGGCTCTGAAATGGAAGTCCCTTTCATGTTCCTAGGGGATGATGCATATCCTTTGCGCTCTGACCTCATGAAGCCATACTCTTTTCGCCAAATGGACCATGAGAAGAGAGTTTTCAATTACCGACTCTCTCGTGCACGCAGGGTGGTGGAGAATGGGTTTGGTATACTTGCTAACAGGTGGAGAGTATTCCTCTCCACAATTATGCTCAATCCTGACAAGGTGCAAAAGATCGTTCTGGCATACGTATGTCTCCACAACTACCTGCGAGAAGTTCGGTCCGAAACATATACAACTCCAGGCTTGGTCGACACAGAAGGCGCAGACCACAGGCTTGTGGAGGGTTCCTGGAGGAATGATGGCCTGGGAGCTATGCTCCCTCTTCAACCTGGGAGAAGTGGCAACAACTCCATGGCTGCCAGAGAAGATAAGATAAGATAAACTTAAAAGATATTTTGTAACACCTGCAGGCCAGGTTCCCTGGCAGGATAACTTCATTTAGCCTGTTATTATTTTGTTATTATGGTTTTCTTTTCCTTATTTGAGGTTTTTGGCATGCTCTAAAGCACTGACACAATTGTGTTGTCCCTTTTGATGTTAATTGAAAAAATGAAATTTACACTTTAACTCAGCTGAACTTATTTTAGCTTGTAAACACTGAACAAATATTTCTAACACTTTTCCCTTGTTTGTTCAGAAAATGTGAACATTTGAAGAAAAGAAGACATTGACACTCATCAGAGCTTGTTTATTTTTTGTAAATTCTTTTTGTAAATAAATATACTGAATAAAACTGAATTTCCAGCAGTTTTTTTTCTTGTTCATCTATAAAATGTAACATTTGAAGACAACATTAACCATCTCCTGAAAATGTAAAAGCTACAAAACAGGCACCGAATTTGAAATTAACTTAAATAAATGTAAACGAACAGCTTCAGTTAGCATTGAATTGACTTGAATTCTTCAAAAATGCTTCAAGTGTAACAAAAAACAATAACTGACAAATAAAGTGCTAGTGTCTTGAAACTGACACATAAAATGCAACCATGACATACCAACAAATGTAGAACAGACTGGCTCAAACTGAACAATATCATTTGGTAAACCCAGCCAAAACCTTACAGACTTATTTCCTCATTGCCATCTAGCATTGACCGATAGCTAGCCTGACCGAGAGGAGGCTGGTACTGATGGTGAGGTAGTGCTGGAGGTGGTGGAGGGTGGTGAGGTAGTAGTTGTGGATATGTTGGTGGGGATGGCTGTGTATGGGGCATCTGCACAGAGGGTGGATAAAACATGGGTGGCAGCATGGATGGTTGGTCACACTATTGGGCCTCATATAGATCATTCATGATCTTTCTCTTAACTCTGGTCTTTAAAGCAGGGTTTTTTATTGACCTCAACTCCTCAGCTATTTGTGCTCCAAAGGTTGCGTCACTGTCTGACACAGGCCTGCTTCTACCTGCCAGAAAAGCATTAGACATCTGCTGCAGAATTTTTACTTTCTGGTATTCAGTTGAATCAGCAGATTGGCTTTTCTTCCGCTTCTTGGTGTGGGTGGGAGGTGTGACACTCTCCTCATCATCATCATCCTCATCATACAGAGAGATATTCGGTTGAGATGCACTCCCTGACACCTCCAAAGTGAAGTCTTCAGACGTCGCTGACTCATCATCGAGATCACTGGTGGGATCCTCAGCAGCCAGGGCTTCTTTCACTGATTGGTGAAGCTGTAAGAAAGGGATAATGTAATGCTTCCACGTGTAGGTAACAGGGGATGACTAAAAACATACTGAGAACTGTTCCCTTTATTTTTGTGAGCAGTGTATAATGATAAAATAAACAATAACAATAATGATTCGAGTCAACAAAAACAATTGGTAATAGCACTTACACTGCTCTCAGTTGGCCGTTGAATGACATGTTGCTTCAGAAACATCAGAGCCCTCAGCAACCATTTTTGCCTGCTTGTTAATGGTTTTCCCCCACTCCCACTGGGTTTGGACTTCAGGAGCTTTGAATACTGCGTTCTCAACGTAGTGGTTCTCGTCTTCAATTCTTCCACTGCAATTATTTATTGAGCAAGAAATACTGTTATCTTATTGCAATTTTGTCTGCTATTCTCTCTCTCTCTCTCTCTCTCTCTCCCCGGACAAATGGGGGACAGAGCTGTCAGTACGCGGTTACAGGACAGCGTTGTGTTAGCTGTGGTGACACATTCAACAGCACAAATAAACAGCAGCAGCATTATTCTGCTTTGGTTGGTTTGGTTTTAAAAAGTCTTCATGAGAGATCTTCTTTATGTCATCTGTGCAAAAAATCGACTCTGATCCTGATCCACAGCTAAGTCATCTGGAAGTCTTTAGTGATAAGCAAAGTTTAGTTATGACAGTTGAGTTACTGAAAAATGTCAGATCTAACAGTTTTGTTTTCCTTAGTAATTAACTAGTTGAATTTAAAAAGACTGCTTTTTGGCTGTGTCATCATCACTCAACCAACCATCAACCAACTACAGTCACAAGTTAAATTAGTAAAGTACAATTATTATTATTATTTTTTTTTTTTTTTGGAGGAAATGTGTTTCACAGTCATCTCCGTGTGTTCTTCTGCCTGAAGTATCCAGGAACGTAAGTAGTATTTTGCCGACAGCGCGGTCGGAATTTATCGCAGCACACTTCACCAGTTCCGGAACGACTTCAACAGCGGAATCTGCCAGAGGACCATCAAATTGGGCACAGTCGGCGTGAAAGCGCTGAAAAAACACCAGTTAGCTTCTAAAAGTCTCCAGCGAAGTCACGTAATCGCACACTTCTGTAGCCTTTGTCACCATTTCACGGTCCAATTTCATCCAGTTCTGCTCGACCCGAACTCTGCACTGCCTCTGCCACCTAACAGTCAAGCGACATTCAAACCATCTTTGGCCCAACTCCGACGTTGAAAGCGGAGGTGCTTTCGAATTTGAACACTGTGTCAGTGTGTGTGTGTGTGTGTGTGCGCACACACCAGGGTTATTATAGTTAACTCAAAATAAATTCCTTGATAAAAACTATACTTAAACTACTTAGATCACTTGTTAAACTAATTGAAACTAAACTAAAATGAAAAGACAAACTGAAAAACTAAATTAAAATAAAAACTAATGAAAATGTTAAAACTATAATAACCCTGACACACACTCATTCACTCCATTCTTCATTGTTTGAGCTGCTCTGTGAATGGCAATAAATGTGGTTATTTGTTTAAAGCAATTCTGGGACAGCATTTTTCCTTACTTTTTCGTACTTCGTGTAGGTCTTAAATTTAGTTCAAAATGGTCTTAAAAAGGTCTTAAAAAGTCTTAAATTTGACTTGTTCAAACCTGCAGAGACCCTGTTTAAAGTTTATTATTTTCAATCCTTACCTGCACTCTTAGAAAGGATGTGTTAAAAAGTGACACAAAAAATGTGTTGTTACATGTACAACACATTTTGTGTGGATTTCAACACAAGATGTGTAAAAAAGCTTAAAAAGCTTAACACACTTCATGTGTTTGAAAATTTAACACAATTTGTGTGTTATTTTATGTGGCGGGAGGGGGCGCCCCGTCTTCATGTTCGCTGTTCGCGCCACAGAGACAAAGAAGACAAAGGAATGAAAAATGGAGGCTGCATCTGCCGTGTTGCTCGCTGTGCTCCCTGACCCTTCAGTAAGTATCCATTTCTAGTTTATATAAATGTATCTCACCAGACTGTAAAGTGTTTGGGTAAATTCGGCATGTATATAAGCCACCAACTAAATCGTATTTCTAAGAAAATTCATGATGAACATCATATTTTATTCAGCAGGGCTGCCTAGCTAACATTAACCTAATGTTAGCTAACTTCCATTGTGATTTTTGAAGTTTATTTCTAGTTTATTTATTTCTACCTAACTACCGAAATTACACAACATAAAATGCAGTTAGGACAGTATATTTAACAGTTGCTCATTTCGGTGAAGTCGCCATGTAAGGTGAACAAATAGGCTAACGTTAGCTAACGAACGTTAGGGTTGAAGTCAAGACAACAGCAATTCATTAACATTAACGCCGCCATTAAATAACGTTAGCATGTGAACCGCGGAGTTTGTGTTTGAAAGGCAGAGACCGTTTGATGCAAGTTACGCATGGCGCGGCTAAACTCATTCAGTAAAGTTAAGCCACATTACATAATTAACGGACATTTTTTTTGGGGGGGGGGGGGTTCGGCGGTCGGCTTCGGCGGGCTTCGGCATCCCTTTAGCTCCACATTGGTGTGTTTAACATGACCACGAAGTTACCGTTAGAGTGCTGTTAAAACACATAATTACTGTAAATGCGGGGGGAGCAGACGCCGCGACGCAGAAGCATTAACCAGGCAAACACGTCGGGGAAAGAGAGGACAGGAGACGTTCTCACCGGCATGTATACTTGGACAATTGCAGTTGTCTAACTGAGTAGCATAGTCGAACTATGGCTGTAATCAGACAAAGCTGTGCAAGTAAACGTACTGAGTGAGAGAGGTAGCTGCATCAGAGCCAAATCTCTTAACGATGTTTTGTATTTTAAAAGCGTTTTCTATTAAACATTGGGTAAAATCTATGGAGAACGTACAGTGGAAATAATAAAGAAAAAAAAATATTGTAATTTCATCCTTGGTGATTAAAACATTTATTTAATGAGTGCTGGTCAGTTGTATGTATTTTGTAATCATCACATAAACTCAATCAATCACATTTCTGTCTGAAATGTAGTGTAGTGGAAGTATAAAGTAGCATCACATGGAAATGCTCATGTACCTGAAAATTGAACTTAAGTACAATACTTGAGTAAATGTACTACTAAAATTACTTTCCACCACTGTATATGGATGTTGCAATTCTGTAAGTTATAAGTTGTTGAAAACATTGCTGAAATAATTTAAACAGCCTTTAATCATACATCAGTAAGAGCTGTAGAGCAATTTTCCTTCGCCTGATCGCCTGACCTTGTTCGTTATCTGTTCAACTTCTCTACATGGTGGCTGACTCAGGTGGGCAGCAAAGTGTAGACTCACAACTAATATCAGTTTTAGTAGTATACAACAGTGAGATGGATGTTTGTGGATGTGGTTTTGTTTTTTTACCAAAGCAAATGACGACTGAAACCTATTTTTGTCTTTCTCAGCAAATGGAGGATACCAAGAAGAAAATCCTCGCTACAGTCTTCCTAGATGGCCGAGAGATATTAAAAAAAGTTTACCAACTCCACAATGCTGCAGAATTAATCGATGCAAGCAAATCTGAAGTACCTTCTGCAGCAGAGTTAGATAGGTTCCGCAAGTATAATAAAGACTTTAACGAGTTTATTGATTTGGATCATAACACTGATATCAAAGAGTTGGACAAATTCCACATATTTTTCCTGTCGGGTTCTGGGATATCGGATGCACAGACTGAAGTAATATGTCCGGTAAGGCTATGAGATGTGGTTGAAAATCGGTGCAAAACAATATTATCTCATTATTCAATTAATTGTGCAGTCCTGTTAACTGATATAAAGTAGTGTCTGCTTGATCTGGGATTACACACTACATTGATGGTTCATGCATTTTTGCTTTTGTTTGTTGTGTTTACTCCAGCTTGCTCCCCAGCCAAACCCTCTGCCCAATCAGACAAATTTTCTACCTGCCTATGACGATGAGAGGCTGGGTGACAGTGGATTGGACGCGCTCAAAGCACTGATCAAAACGAAGGCTCCAGCCATACTCACAGAATATGGGGAATCTGGTACCCTATGCACAAAGACCAGGATCCTACTTGTAAAGATTGCTGTCAGTGATCTTGTGGAGAGACGAGGATTGTAAGTTTTGTGTGTGTGTGTGTGTGTAGTAGAGAAACAAATGTATTGACAGTGGAGTGAAATTGGTTGTCTGTACTATACATGAAATGAGTATTTATAGTCAATTAATGTGGAGTAGGAGTAGAGACATATGATTGATGTTGTTATTGATGTTTCTAATTGGTCATCAGAAATGGTTTGGTAATAGTTGCTGTCTGTTATTTCCAGTTACCCATCCAGTGATGACAAGGTGCGGCTTGCCAAGAATGTTGTCACCCTCTTCCCTAAATTGTGTGTCAAAATCCAAGAACACAATGAAGGATATGTAAGTAAACATCAACGCATCGAAGCATCAAACTATGCTTCATCTACAAGATTCCCACAATCATGAAATTCATGGAAAAGTTATGACATTAGAAAAAACAGTTTTTCAGCCTGTATATTGTTTGGAATTAGAATGTTGTGGAAATGTTTTGAATATGCACTTTTTTGGCTATTGTTTCTCTTCTTCCTCTCCTCCTCCTGTCCTCTTTTCCTCCTCTTCTTCTCCTCTTGCTCTCCCATTCCTTCTCTTCTCTTCCTCTTTTTCCTCATTCTCTTCCGTCATCAGCTTTGAAAATTCATTGGTCAAAATGTGTGGAAACCTGGTTGTAAAAATTATATTACACACACTTTACTGACATGCATTGTATTACATGTTTCCGCAGTGATTTCAGAAATTATGGCCATTGTATTGTTGACTGACACCTTATTCCCACTCTCTCTTCCTTTAACCCATGCCAAGGAACATTACTATGATCCAGCCTCACACAACGGCTTCATTGAAATGAAACTGCGAAACCTCAGGAGGGATATGGAGGAAAGTCAGAGAAGATATCGGCGGAAGAGCAGGTCAGGGGGTGCTGTAGCTCTGATCATGTCAAACATAGAGGAGGACGTGAGCGAGTGGGTGACCCTGGCAAAAAGGATGAAACCCTCACCTCAAAACCTCTCGACAATCAAGCACGCTATGGACCAGACCTACACTCACCGAAGAATATGGATTACAACACAATCTCCAACAGTGGCTGAGATATTTCATCAGTATCCACGGTTCATTGACATGCCACACCTGGTAAGAAAATTCTTGATACTGTAATCATAATTAATTCATCTTAAAGCAGAAGTACGTGATATATTTGTGTTACTTTAGTGTTACATAGTTGTATATTCTTATAGCCATCAGTCATTTAAAGTGTTTGGTCATTAACGTGGGTCTCCAAGTCCCTCTGCTCTGCAGCAAATGGAAAAGAAATGTCTGGAGTTCTCCCTCCTGATTAGCTGAAAGAGGGAGCGGGAGGGATACGGGAAATGACTTTTCTGTTTACTGCAGAGCGGAGGTTCCATGTTTTTGCCAAAACACTCTAAACCAGTGATGGCTGTCTGAATGTAGAGCTATTTAACACTTTTTTTTATTCCATTTTATTTTTATTTTTTTTGCTGAATGCAACTAATTACTGCATCTTTAAATACAGTTATCAACTTTCACTCCTTTGATGTAATCCCAAAACATTGTTTAATCACAAGAGGCCATACTTTTGTGAATGTAGCCTGTTAATTTCAAATACACACTATGGATTTAAACTGACTTAACACAAATATTTATCTCTTTCTACATTTTAGTTTGATTCAGACTTTGGTAAACTGTTCGAGGGGAAGACTGACCTCTTCATTCGCAAATGGGAGACGAACATCATCCCCAGGCTACTGAAGGTTGCTGCATTAGAGATGTCAGATGATCTGGCAAATCCTTCATCCTCTGGGAGCGTCAGTGATGGTATGTTGGGTCACATTTGGAAAGATGTGAACATGCACTCATAACTGTTATGCAACTATCTAAGCCAGTTTAATTGGTCAGGATGACTTGTAGAGGTGTAGAGGTCAGGTGTATAACTTGAAATCTAATATTTCCATCTAGACACGCTTTGCTTCAAAGCACTTCGAGTGCTCACGCACCTTCTTCCACCAACTGCATCCGGGCGAGGGGCAGGATGGAGTCGTTGCAGTGTGAAATCAGCGATTTCCTACCTCGTGGACTTTGCACCAGTATGTTTCCGTCTCAATGGCTTTCTGTTTGCATCACTGTTGAATTCACATCCTTGTCTAGTGCCCCATGTTGTTTTTCTAATGTAGTTTTTCAAACCTTTTGTGTTAACAGCCTGGAACAAGCATCTCATCTTCACTTGATAACCCGGATGCATCAGTGAGGTCCCACCAACCCTACATTCTGTGCCTTGGACACCCAAGTGAAGCTGCCCAGCAGTATGTGATCGTCGCAAGAAATGACAAGATTGCTGTTCCACTTGGAGATGAAGGGCTGACCTGCGCCGTTGACAAATTGTTCAAGATGTATTGGGTTTGCAACCTTGTGTACCCTAACCAACTGCTGGCTGTCTTCTCTTTCCTGGAGCATATTTATGAGATGCCCGTTTCCGGTAAGAAAAGATCCAAAGTTGTTGAGTTGATCTCCAAGCTCCAGGCCATGTCATGAGCAAACCATGTATGTGTGCCCAAAGTGCAAGTGTGTAATTGGAGCAGAAGTCAGGAAGCTTATCCGGCATCTCAGAGCCGTTCATGCCTTGTCAGATTCCCAAGACTTTCAAATTGTTTGTTGCCAGAACAACTGCCAAAGAACATACCACAATTTAAACTCCTATACAAAACACCTTAAGAAAGACCATTCAAAAATGACATCACATGATCAAATTGACAGTGTACCTGGACACATGGAGATTTGTAATATGTCAAAGGACGTTGATAATGAACCGATTCTAGTTGAAGCCACAGCAGATCTTGGACCTGAAGATGTTGCAGCAGATTCATCAACTCTTAATGATTGCGCAGCTGCATTTGTAGCCCAAATGTATTCCTCACCTAATACAACTGTCACTGATGTGCAGAGGAGCATTACATGCGCTAAAGAAGTTATTGACCGGACTATGGATATTGTTCAAGAGAGAGTGCTCTCCTTTGTAGACACCCATTCCATATCTCATGACGATGATGCCTATACAACGTTGATGCAGGAATTGGAAAGTGGAAGGAAAATGTTTGAGGATGTTGACACTCCTTATAAGATGAGTAAATATTTCTCTGATAAAATGTCACTTGTGAAACCAACAGAGGTATTCTTGGGGCATAGGGCAGACACTGCCAGAAAGAATGGACAAATGACACAAGTGCTGATCTCAGACACATGTCAATATATTTCTATTATTGACACGGTCAGATTTCTTTTTAGCAGTGAGAAAATGCAGAGCCTTTACATGGAGTCTAATAATAGTATGGATGGTAAAATGCGAGACTATTGCGATGGTGCACAGTTTGCTTCTCATCCTCTGTACAGTAGATATCCCGATGCCTTACAGATACAACTTTATTTTGACGATGTAGAGACCACTAATCCTTTAGGTTCTAAAACCAAAATACACAAAATGGGAGCTGTATATTTTTCTTTGAGGAACTTGCCTGCAGAGTACAACTCCTCTCTGGCAAACATTCATTTGTGTCTCCTGTTTAATTCTATAGACAGAGAGACCTATGGGTTTAGCAAAATACTACAGCCATTGTTAGAAGACATTAAATGTCTTGAAAGTCAGGGTATTGCAGTTGAAATCAAAGGTCAAACCCATTTGCTTTATGGTACCATTTGCCTTTTGACAGCTGACAACCTTGCTTGTCATTCCCTTTGTGGGTATTTGGAAAGTTTCTCAGCTAATGTGTTTTGTCACTTCTGCTTAGCTGACAAAAAAACTGCTCAAAATGTCTTTGAAGAAGATGAGCTTGAAAAGCGTACTAAGGACAATTATCAACAACATGTAATGCTGAACAATGCCACTTCCACAGGTATCAAGGAGGACTCTTGTTTGAACACACTTAAATACTTCCATGTAACAGAAGGTGTTTGTGTAGACATCATGCATGATGTATTAGAAGGTGTTGCCCCTTTGGAAGTAAAGCTGATGTTGCGACATTTAATATATGAGGACAAACTGTTTACATTGGAGCATCTTAACAGTAGAATAGCTAGCTTCGATTATGGCTACATGAATGAGAAAAACAAGCCATCTGTCATTCTGAATCTCAGAACAAATGAAAATGCTGTCAAACAAACAGCCAGCCAAATGTGGTGTCTCCTCCTCTTTTTGCCACTCATGCTAGGAGACCTAGTTAGTAGGCAGAGTCCACATTGGAAACTGTTTCTTCTTTTGAGAGAAATATGCAGTATCATATTTGCTCCTGTAGTAACAAATGGACTAGCTGTGCTTTTAAAGCAGTTGATAATAGATCATCATAACACGTTTAAGACACTCTACCCAGACAGGCCACTTATCCCCAAGCACCATTTCATGATACACTATGGTAGAATGATTGTAATGTTTGGACCACTTGTTAAGTTATGGTGCATGAGGTTTGAAAGTAAGCACTGTCCTTTGAAACGTCAAGCTCATGTAGTCTGTAACTTTAAAAACATAGCTAAAACATTGGCTTACAAGAACCAAATACAGAGTATGTACAGCTGGAAATTTGGGACGCCACTTGAGAGAGAAATATCTGTTCCAAACGCCTTTCCTGTCATTGTAGGATCTTTAGAACTGAATGAGTTGGTTCTTGAAAAGTTGCATACAAAGAATGCTGATCTTGGCATTTTAAGCACTGTCCATGTTGCACATGCAGTTAGTGTGTTCGGTCAGACCTATCGAACAGGGAGTGTAGTCCCTCTTGACTATGACACAAGAGATGAACGCCAGTTTGGTGAAATAGTTCACATCTTTCCAGAATGTGAGAAAAAAGAGATATTGTTGTTTGTCCGAATTTTATCAGTTGAATGTTTTGACGACCATTACTATGCTTATGTGGTAGACAAAAAAGATGTATTTGAAATGGTCAGCAGATATGACATTGCAGATATCAGACCACTAAGCCTGTTGTCATGTTTCCAGGGAGACAGAGTTTACTTAAATCCCAGGTACAAAATTGTATAAGTCAAGTTGCAGATATCTGCATTCACTTGTTTTCTCAGTGGTGCTTCATTAAAATGTCACTGTATGGATGTTGACAAAACTGATGAGTTAACATATTGAAAGTTGAGTTCATGAAAAAAAAGACTAATTTAATCTGATCTTAAATAATTTTTTTCAAATTGAGGATTTTGTTTGAGGATTGGTTTTTTTGGTTGGTGGAGTTATGTTTGATGACCACAGAATGTGAATTCTCCTGTTAATGAGAAGAATTGAATATGAAATGTTTTTAATCTTTTCAAATGTGAACAATAAATTTCTAAATAAAATTCCTACAGATGGGTTTCTGCTTATTTAAATTCAAATCTTTAGGAATAGATTTAACACATTTTTTAACACATTAATGTGTCTATATAAGGACTACACATTTTGTGTTATATTTAACACAACTACTGTGTTTGAAAAACCAACACAAATCTTGTGTTAAAACTCTTAACACAGTAGTTGTGTTATAGTAACAAGTAGTTGTGTTACTTTAACACAACTACTGTGTAAGAGTTTTAACACAAAATTTGTGTTGGTTTTTCAAACACAGTAGTTGTGTTAAATATAACACAAAATGTGTAGTCCTTATATAGACACATCAGTGTGTTGAGAATTGACACAACTTGTGTTAATATTAACACATCTGTTTTAAGAGTGTGTTTGCATCCCTGTATTTAGGAATGTTGATTATTTTTTATGAATCCATAGCTACCCTGTGATTGATTAGCTTAGATCATTTGACAGCCCCACTATTTCACAGCCCTACTACTTATTTAATGTTTTTTTGTGGAACTTTTTATCGACCTGCTTCTGTATAATTGTATTCAAATTCCCTTTTGTACTCACAGGTTGATGACCCAAAGCCTACAAGCACAGTACAATTTGTGTGGAACCTCAAAGAAAGCTTTCATTTGAGAAGCTCCGACTCTACTCTGTTGTGATAGGTAAAAAAGCACATCTATACTATAGTGCTCAAAATCTCTGTCACTCTGTGTCTGTAACACTGTGTCATATTTCTTCAACCACTCGACGGATTGAGATGACACATGGTGGATATCTTCCTTGGAGCACAAGAATATTCCTGTATTGACCTTTAAGTTGATACTGGAACCGGCGTGCCTGCACAAGATGATTGTTTGCCAGTAATGTTGGTTTGGCTTCACCAGCAGGCTCCAGCGGGTATTGACTAGTTGAACAGAAACAGCTCTCTCACTCTTTCAGCACATAAACAAATGCGAGCAAAGCTAATTCTGATGGTGAAAAATATTACTAAACCTCAATCCCATTTTTTTTAGATAATATTTAGAAAGTTGGTTTTGAAAAGTAAGTAGCTTATATATCAGCTGTGTTGTTGCAGTCGCAACTAGTTGTGTAGGTGTGAACTGAGCTTTAGAGCATCTGCAGCTGAATATTTTCACTGGTTTCTACAGCCAATCTTTTTTCACGTCTTACAGATAGTGTCCAGAGGAGCACGCCTGATTCAGAGATCAATATCCATCGGCTGATTGGGGAGCACCTCAAATTTGCCCCGGATAGGCAAAATGGAGGCAGAAAAAAGAATGATGGTGATGGGAGTGAGCAGCCGTAAAGCTCCCGTTAAGCTGTTAGTTAAGATGCTGTTCGAAGTTTGTTTTGTTGTTGCTTCAATGTTTTTTGGTATTTTGAATTGTTTTTTACTTTCATTTGAATATGTCATGTCTTTAATTTAATGTTAACTTTTATTTTTTTAAAGAGAGACCAATTATATATTGCATTATATATGCATGTTTGCATTTTATTTTATATATGTTAACACGTTTTTTTGTTCTTTACATTTAATAAATGTTTCTTACTGATTTTTGCTTTTAGACTTTTTTTCTAGACTTTGAAATTGGAGGCTGATTTCAGCCCAACATTAAATTTTGATGTCAAGCCAATGAGGACAATTTGATATACGTTGAATATAATTGTTTTAGTGTATGTATGTATGTATGTATATACTAAAACAATTGTATTCAACGTTAGAGTCCAAACATAATCCAAGATCTCTTTAACACAGGAGGTTAATGTAATGTCAACATTGGGATATGACGTAAATATGATTTTCATACACAACCATAATGCAATGGTCATCCAACGTTAGAGTCCAACTAAAATCCAATGTTTATTAAACGTTGGTGCTTGACGTCAAGCCAACGTTAGGGTTTGACGCAGACCTAATTTTCAAATCAATACCATAATCCAACAGTAATCCAACGTTGGAGTACAACCAAAATCCAATGTCTATTTAACGTAAAAAGTTGACGTCAAGCCAACGTCCAAAATCCAATGTCTATTTAATGTTCAGGGCTGACGTTCAGCCAATGTTAAGTTTTAACGTAAACCCAATTTTCAAATCCATATCATAATCCAATGGTAATCCAACGTTGGAGTACAACGTTGCTCTAATGTTGCATCAACGTCAAGTGTCAGCTGGGTATATATATATATAGATATATACACACACACACACATATATATCTCTCTATAAAAGCAAATAACCTCTGTCTGTCTGTGTGTGTGTGTGTGTGTGTGTGTGTTCCTCAAATATCTCTGCGGATCAGGATCAGACTGACCTGAGAGTTTCAACATGGCTGCTGCGTGGTTCAAGAGTGTGCTATTTCGCATTTTTTTGGACTGCAATGATACCGTTAATAAATTATTTCATAAATGCTTTACAAATTCCACGAGCATTGTCCACCGGAGCCATTACAGTCACGTGCGCACCAGAGCCAATCTCTGCACACCGTAGCCACGCGTGCACCAGAGCCAATCACTGCAGAGCCCACCATGACCCCCCACCGTAAGAAACAAGCAGATTTATACCTGCAGAGAGGCGAGCTGGACTGGGATTTTGCTGGCGGTTCGGTCCGTTCTGTTCTGTGCATCTAAACTGACTGTTGTGGATTAATGAGACTAAAAGAGTCCGGATCGAGTCTGTTCGGGTCTGAGGAGATCCGGAGACGCGCGGACAACAAAGTGGTATCAGATCTGTGGATGTTCGTGTGTAGCTAGCTGCTAGTCGCTAGCTGCTATCCGCTAGCTACACAGCCCACCTCCCGATCGAGGCGATGGACCGGACTCACCGGCACGTCCAAAACCGGACTTAGGGTAAATAATGTCCGCCACGCTTTTTCGCGAACATTGCCGTCACGTTTGCTTTGTTTCTGGTGCAGAAGAAACGGTAAAAACGGGCTTTTGTCACGAAAGTGTCCAAGCAGCAAGTTTAGTTGTTGAGGAACAGGAAGTTGTGGGAGGGACCTAGGCGGATGATTGACATGCAACGACGGTCGGTGCAGACAGCGATACTGAGAGTTTAGAGATTTGTGACATTTGGCGTGTTTGGAGTGTATAGTTAGTGTGTTATGTAGTGTTTAGTGTGTAGTGGAGTCGGTTTTTTGTTTAATGAGTCAAAACAATTAGGAGACTGCTGAATGAGCATTGCCTGCATTTGAATGTAAATAGTTACATGTAACTTTGTACATTTTTAAAATGTATGCACATATAATATAAACAACAATTTATATTTGCATTATAAGTAATAAAAAATGGTTTGTAAACATATTTTTGGTTTTCACAGTAAAAAAATCTAACTTTTTCTACTCGAATGTTATGTTTTTTTGTGATTTTAGGTCCATTGTGTTAATACAGTATGTCAAAATAAAAAAATAACTCTACAGTCACATGTGAGGTTGTGCTAAAAAAAATAATGACACCAAGTAAATAGTTTTTAATAGTCAAAAACGGCCAATTATACCCTGGAATATCGGATTTCACAACAAACCTAAGTATCCCTGACGTCCCACCTTCAAACACAGCCTCATTTGGCCATCCATGAAAAAGCTGCTTAACCTCCCACTTTTCTATAGGAATACATTTTTCTTACGGGCACTGCACTAGTATATATAAAACCAATCAGATAAATACACCTTGTGCAAAAGACACAGTTGACACAGTTCTTGATCCCCAGTCGTCTGCATGCAACACGGCAGCAGTTCCACTGCTCTATTCCCTCAGCCTATGTGTTTTGGTTGACTACCATTTTGAACATCTCAGATTGAATAATTTCACGTGACGTCCACGGGAAGAGAGAGTGTCAGACTCAGCGCCATAGAGAGAAAGAGTTGCGACACTCTGTGATGTCGCCGCCGGGGTGGTCACGTGGTTCATGTAAGCCCCAATAGTTCCAAAACACAGGCTGGCTGTCATGTTCTTCTATGGGACAGACAGCAGCGATTGCGTTTTTGAGCGGTAAATATTAAAAAACACACACATCCAAGTACTTTTTTAGCTGTTATTGTGTTATTGCATTTTTGTTAATGTCAGTTTTGCATTTGGAGAGTCAGGGTGACAACGAAAAGCTGTGTATTACTTAGATAACTTTTACATTTTTGGAGAGAAAAGCTTAGTGTTCATGTTTAACTTTTCTTTTAATTATCATGATTTTCATTTTAGTGCAACTGGCCTGTATTATTGATTACCGTGATTTGGCTTATAAATTCCGATTCAGCCATTAGCTTACCTTCGTGGTAGCAGAGGTCTGCCATGGTCTATTCAGCATTCACCCAGCAGCTAGCTTCACTTCTTCTGATGAACATGGTCACCCCAGGACCACAACGTCATGTTAGAACTAAGAATATTACTAGAATATTTAAGATTAAGCCATACACATATTATCAAAACTATTTATTTACGCCTGCATGCTTGGGTCTATAGGTAACTGCAGGGCTATTAAGATTTTTCTCTGTGGTTCTGGGTTCGTAACGTTAGCTGTAACTCAACTCAAGTAACTTAAGCAAATAACAAAACACTTGTAACTCCTGTTACAGTTATTGAGTGTAAGGATGGCTGATACAAATCCATGTTTTCAAATAAAGTATTTTTTATTAAACAATGACAGACAACAAGAATGTGTGTTTGTGTGTGTGAACAAGAAAAACAAAAACCAGGGGCAGGTGATCCATGACATCGCAACCATGAAAAAAAAAAAAAGCTCAGGAGAAGGACCAATGCCAATGCGCAGACCATTTGCAGCAGCCACCGCCATCACCGTCAGCCGCCGTGACCACCACCGTCAGCCGCCGTGACCTTCAGCAGCAGCCGCTTAAAATAAAGCGCAGTAGCCTACATACAGTAATGAGAGTAACCATGTTAAAGTAAACACGGAACAGTACAAAACATTAAATGCAGGCAACAACACGTCACGTAATAAAAAAGGTAGTATGTCCCAAAATTCAATGAAATATTAAATGAAATATTTATCACAAACGCCCCCTTATTTCTACTATTGCTAGCAGCTAGAACGAGTCCTATATCACACACATAACCGACTAACGATGGCTGACACGGTCAGGTTCAGCAGATAAAAGCCAAAATAAATAAAACCCATTGATAGTACATGTAAATTCTGCTTGTTAGTTACCAAACATCATTAATATAAAAGTTGCTAGCAATTCATTACCGGACTCTTACGTTACCTTCACAGCTGGCGACGTCGCGCTATGCTTGAAAATTGTCTCTAACAACCAAGATAAAATATAGATAATTATGCCGTGCACGTACAAATGAAGACCAGTATACGCATCACAAAGGGCCTCTGATACAATATAGACAGTTGACAATTCAAAAGAGGTCGATATTTCAGCAACTTACCTCTGGAACTATTCGATGCGCCGCAATGTAAGTGAATGAGGTCCAGCGCCCAAATGACAGTGTTTGGAACTATTCCGAGCTCCATAACCCGGAAGTAGGCGGTACAAAGCGGCGCCATTTTTTTACAACGGAGGTCTATGGGAGTGTCGCCACTCTGTTAACTCTATCCGCTTGTTAAGTCTGACATCACACGTGACGTAACATCCATTTCCGGGTCCAAACGCTCCGACAAAATTTGGATCACAACCAGTGTGATGTACAAGATGAGGCTGAAGATGCTGCACTAGAGGGAAGCAGTACCTTACAAGAAGCGAGTGAACCTGTTGATACAGATACTAATTCCGATTTTGGATACAGAGAATATTTGTCAACTGATTCTGAAGAAGGCATAAACTCTGCTAAAGAAGATGAAGTAACCTTTCAAGAAAAGCTTGCTTCCTGGGCTACAAGAAGTAAATGTGGTAGAAGTCATATTAATGAATTGCTTGGTATTTTGAGAGATGAAGTTTTAGATGTGCCGAAGGATTCAAGGACATTATTGAAAACACCTTGTCAAATCCAGACAGAGGACAAGTGTGGTGGTCAATATGCTTACTTTGGGATTGAGTGCTCTGTTGTGAAAATTATTTCTAGGAACAGCAGTTTTTTGCAGCATTCAAACTCTGTGGACCTATCGGTGAATGTTGATGGAGTTCCTCTGTTAAAGTCACCTAAGCCCAGTTCTGGCCAATCATCTGTCATTTCAGTGACTTTAAACCATTCATAGTTGCACTTTTTTATGGTGACTCTAAACCTAACTCGGTTGATCATTTTCTTGAAGACTTTTTAGCTGAATACACAGAACTCCAGAGAACGCACATCACTGTGAATGGCAAACAAATCCACGTGTGCATCAAGGCTTTTGTTTGTGATGCTCCAGCTCGAGTGTTCTTAAAGTGTGTAAAAGGACATACCGGATATCACTGCTGTGAAAGATGCACAATTAAGGGAGAGTATAAGAACAAAAGAGTTGTGTTCCAAGGAGACTACCCATTGAGAACTGATCGAGATTTCTCCAATGGACTTTATATTCATCAGGTTGGAGTATGGAGGACTAAACCTGACAAGTATAAATAAATAAATAAATAAATGCATAAATACATAAATAAATGCATAAATAAATAAATAAATGTATAAATGCATAAATAAATAAATGCATAAATGAATGAATAAATAAATGCTGAAATGTATAAATAAATAAATAAAAGTATAAATGAAAGAATGAATGCTTTTTATTTATTTCTACATTTCTGTTCACCTACATTTATTTATTTCTGTATTTCTGTTCACCTACATTTATTTATTTCTGTATTTCTGTGTCCGTATGTAAATGAGGAGGTAGGAGGTCCTAACCTCAGTCAAGAGCATGATTGGTTACAGGAGTGTGCTCGATGAGGGTCTACTACTTCTGCCTTACTAGCGGCGCTGATTCCTGTACACTGCAAAGGAATGTTGCTGGCTACCAGCAAGCCCGCTCAGCTAACTGTTAGCTGCAGTTGTTGACATTTGTTCATGTAGCTCTGGTTTAGTAATGAATTTGACTGGCGTTCATTTTAACTGGTGAGCGTCCCAGGTGTGCTGGTGGTGTGGTTTGAGAATCCCGTCTGGAGAGAGGGGTCCTCAGCCATGTCCGCTAACCAGGAAAAACGTTCTGTTCATCGCTCCAAGTCATGTATACGTGTGTTCTAGACGAGCGCTACAGAGCACAAATCGTCCAAAAGTGCATGTTGTCGGTCTCATATCTTTGTCGTGAATGTCTGTACTCTCAATTAACTCATGGGTGGAACAGGCTGAGGCATTTGTTCACGCCAAGCGGCTTGAGAGCGGCGTGGAGACCCTTTTTAGCTCTTATGTTAGCTGTTAGCTGCTCGCTGTAGCGCAGCGTCCAGGTTACCTTGTGACACTGGTTGCTATCGGGTAATTTTCATTCCGCACTGCGTTCAAATGGTTACTTAAAGCCATCATTCCGTACATCGTTATTAAGCTGAAGCTTAGTCAGTGTGAAAACTGTACACTGTCATACAGCCTGCTGGTCAAACAGTCTGCAGAGTACGTTGACATCCAGCCCGAGCTCAGCGTGTGGTCAGTCAGCTGTGGCAAATCGTGAGACGTCCAGATCAACCTGTGATACAAACACCAGTAGCGACAATGGTTTATAGGAAAGCCCAGACATGTATCTCACTCTCGATGGTAACATGTGTCAACAGTTAACCTGGACGCTACGCTCTCAGCGCTACAGCGAGCAGCTAACAGCTAACTGCTAAAAGCTAACATAAAACCTAACAGCGGTGTCCACGCCGTTCTCGAGTCACTCGGTGTGAACAAATGCTTAATACTGTTCCACACATGAGTTGTTTGAGAGTACAGAGATTCACGACAAAGATATGAGACCGACAACATGCACTTTTGGACGGTTTGTGCTCTGTAGCGCTCGTCTAACAGTGGTTTGCAAGTCGCAGCCCCGGCATCTCCGTGTGGATAGAAGTGTTCAAGCCACGTCAAAACGAATACACGTATACATGACTTGGAGCGATGAGCAGAATGTTTTTCCTGGTTAGCGGACATGGCTGAGGACCCCTCTCTCTCAAGACAGGATTCTCAAACCACACCACCAGCACATCTGGGACCCTCGCAAGTTAAAATGAATGCCAGTTAACCTGTCACACCGGTCGAGGCCATTAAGCTAACTGGAGCTGGTTTACAACCTTACAGAGAACAAGGCTTGGGATCAGGAATCGTTTGCTTTTGACTGGCTCTCCGATTTGACCAATCATGCTCTTGACTGAGGTTAGGACCTCCTACCTCCTCATTTACATATGGACACAGAAATACAGAAATGAATAAATGTAGGTGAACAGAAATACAGAAATAAATAAGTGTAGGTGAACAGAAATACAGAAATAAATAAATGTAGGTGAACAGAAATGTAGAAATAAATAAAAAGCATTTACTCTTTTATTTTTACTTTATTTATTTATACATTTATACATTTATTTATTTCTTTTAGCATTTATTTATGTATGTATTTATTTATTTATTTATGTATTTATTTATGCATTTATTTATCTATTTATACTTATGTCAGGTTTAGTCCTCCATATTGGAGTATCGCCTTTAGTTAATGTAGGATTTGGATGTGTGTCAGGTTTTCCTCTTGATTATATGCACTTAGTATGTCTAGGAGTTGTAAAAAGACTGCTGTGCTTACTGAAACAAGGACCATCTCAATGTAGACTGTCACAGAGAAAAGTAGGGTAGATTTCAACTCTTTCAACCCAGGCCATTGTCTGAATTAGATCGGTGGAAAGCCACAGAATTTAGGCAATTCCTTCTATATACTGGACCTGTAGTTTTGAAAAAGGTTTTGCACAAAAATGTATATGAACACTTTCTCTGCCTAACAGTAGCGATTTCAATCCTTCTGGACTCCAGTGAGAGGACACGTTCTGTTTACATGGACTATGCCAAACAACTGCTATGCTATTTTGTAGACAAATGTCAGCATATATACACAGACAGTTTTTTGGTGTATAATGTGCACAACTTAAGGCATCTGTCAGATGACTGTAAACATTTCAAGTGTTCACTCATATCTGACATATCTGCATTTGCCTTTGAAAACTGCCTGCAAATCCTGAAGAAACTGGTGCGAAATGCCAAAAATCCCATAAGTCAAGTGGCAAAAAGACTTTTTGAGTATGAGATGGCAGAAAGCCACAAACAGACGGGTCGTGAAAGTGGACATTTTGTTGTAGCAAACAAAAAGAATGGATGTTTCCTCTTAAACAACAATTGATTTGCCTTTGTACAAGAAAAACGGGATAATGGCATTGTATGTGATATCATATCACAGAAAAGCCTGGACATCTTCTTCATTCTACCTTGTGACTCCAGGCTCATTAATATCATGTATGTCAAAAACTTGGAGAGAGTCCACAAAAAAACGCAGGCTTGTTGACACAGAAGAAATCAGCAGAAAAGTGTGCTGTCTGCCCTATCATACAGGGTATGTGCTCATGCCACTGTTGCACTCCGTGGAGTGAATACACTAAAGGGTAATGAGGAAGAAAATACACATTTGAGGTGGCGCCTGGAGGGAGCCATTTGACCTCCAGACCAAAATGGTGATTTCTGTCTGTCTCCAGATACACATTTGTGTAACACCAGTTGATCAAGAGATCAAGAGACGTCTGGACCTGGTTTGATCAATATGTTAAATGTGTCCCCCATACCCCCCCACCCCCGCTGTTCACTCCCTCCAAAGAGCAGACCCCCTCCCTTTGCATACCTCTTGTTTACCTTTTGTTTGAACCTGCCCTTCCCTGTTCTTTGTTCTTACTGTATAAAATGCTACTGTTTCATTTGCTCTGGGTCGACTCACCGGCTCGGACCCGCTCTGTGCCTGTCGGTTCACCAGTTTACCGGTATTCTTTGAATAAACACATCACCACAGCAAACTGCTCAACAGGACTTGAATGATTTTCTTCAACAATTTGGTGCCGTGACCCGGATGGCAACAAACCTTCTACAGATACTCCTTTTTCCAGACCGAGGACATGCCAGTGACCTGAGAACCAAATTGCAGAGGTAAAAGGTCCTTTTGCAAACCGAATTACAATTACTGTGCGTTGTTGGAGGTCTGTCGAGGAGGGAGTCCTAAAGAAGGGTGATGCCATCCGACATTCAAGTAAGTTTGCTGTGTTTCGTTTTCTTCCGCTTTGTCCATGCGGGTCGCGGGTGATGTTACCGCTTTTATAGCGCCTTTTTTCAAGGTGGAGCGGGGGTACTGGGGCCAAATCCAGTGACTCTATGGGCGAAGGCCAGGGTACTCCCTGGATGAGTCGCCAGCTCATCCAGGGCCCTTACTGATGGCAGTGGCTGCCACGAAGGTGCCAACTGCACATCAGGAGCAGTGTTGGGGTTCAGCATCTTGCTCAAGGATGCTTTGGCTTGTAACTCAGTCCCGCCCTGGGGAGCCAGGGATTCGAACCAGCGACCTTCCGGTCACTAGTCCTCAGCTATACTCACTGAGCTACAGCCGCCCTAGTTTGCTGTGTGTTTTGTGGAAATTCTTTTTGGTGTTGTATGGTTTCGAAACCGATGTTATTGGGAGGTTAGTTTTTAGATGTATAGGAATGCTTGTTTTCATAGCTTTTGATTAGTTGTGGAATTGCTTGTGTTTTCCTAGTCTTATGAAGATTCACTCTCATAAAGGTTAAGCATCTAGGGGTTAGCGTCTTACTTAACATCCACATGGTGATATAGAGCGCTGATTTGGGGAACGAGGTGAGTGTTTCCCCGCTGAGAACATAGGCCTATGTAGGAAGGTCCTGTGATTTTGTTGGTTTGAAAGATCCTGTGATTCTGTCGTTTTAGATAGAAAAGACCAGGTCTAAACATTGTTTTGTTTTGTCTGTTATGTTGCAAATGATCAGGTCTAGATTCCTGTGATTCTATTTGCTCTGATAGAAAATCAGTGTCGAAAACCCCTGTGATTCTGTGTTTCTGATGGAAAATCAGTGTCGAAAACCCCAGTGATTCTGTTGTAACAGAAAAGATCAGTGTCGAAAATTCCTGTGATTCTATTGGTCTCATAGAAAAGACCAGTGTCGAATTTCTGTGATTCTGTTGGTCTGATAGAAAACATCAGTGTTGAAATTCTTGTGGTGTTGTGATTCTGTTTTGTTTTAAAGATCCTGAGATGATATCGTTTTAGACAGAAAAGACCAGGTCTGAACTTTGTTTTGTTCTGTCTGTTATGTTGCAAACAATCAGGTCTGAATTCCTGTGATTCTGTTTGCTCTGATAGAAAAGATCAGTGTTGAAATTCCTGTGGTTTTGTTTTGTTTTGCTTTACGCTAGTTTTTGTTTATTGTTTGTTTGTCATTTGTGGCAACATGGGTGTAAATTGAGTCAAGTTAGATTATAAGATTTATACAAAATTTAATGTAGAAATTGAGAGAAAGTGTGCCTGTGCAGAATCTAAAATAGTTTCTCTTACTGATCAAGAAGAAGAAGAAGAAGAAGAAGACACAACGCAGATTAAGATCAAGCCGGACAATCAAATGTCCTGTAGAAACACTAAAACAAAAATACGATCAAAATAGAAAGCCTTTATCCTGTTAGTGAGATAAAACAATCCAGTGTTCAGAAAACTGGTGATGACTGGGTCGCTGAATACCCAAGACCTGAGACAAATAAGGAAGTAGAATAACAAGGGAGGGTTCCAACAAGAAAAAACTTGTAAACCAAAGAAAACAAACCCAACAAAATTAGCTCGACATCTTACAATGGAAAAAGATGTCGTCTACAAACCTTGGAGTCGAAGGGAGCTAAAAGCAATAGTCAGACGTTTTCCCAAAGATGTAATGACAAATAAACAAAAATGGTTAGAAGAATGGAATTTGGTGTGCATGATCTACAGTCCTCATATGCCCGCTATGATGCAATTGTTAAAACTGACTTTGCCATCTGATTTGAAAGACAAAGTGCTCAATGCTTGTGAAATCCCCCACGATCCCACAGAGTTCGCCAGAATGACACCAGAGGAAGCTAAGACATGTTACAGTGTCATAGCTTTAGCAGTTAAACAGGAGGTTATGCAACAAATTGACTTTACTCCTCTTACAAAGATCAGACAAGGAAAAGATGACAGTCCTTGGGAGCTGTATGTGAAAATGATGACAGCTGCAAAGGACTATTGTGGTCTGTCACCAAGTCAAATTGTCAGTTTTTCAAATAATTACATGCAACATTTGTTTGTGAACAGTCTTCAACCAAAGATTAGGACAAAGGTACAATTGACAGTTGGATGGTCAAGAAAACCATTGACTGAACTGGTAGAAATAGCACAACACCACTGGGATTGGGATAACACAGAACAAAGAATATGTGAAATGCATGAAATGCTAATGGTTTCTGAAGTGTCTCACTATACAGGCGGAACATCCAGAGAAGAACGCAGTGGCAGAGGAAGCATCCAAAAAGAGAGGGGGTGCCAAAGACACTTGCCCACACACCATGAGCAAAGCCACAGGTCACCTTTCTCTAGCCAAGAGAAGTGCTTCCTATGAGGTGAGCCAGGTCATTGGGTAAGAAACTGCCCAATCAAAGCAGCCCAGCGTACAGCACCTCCATCAAATTCTAACCATGAGAATTGCTTCTTATGTGGTGAACCAGGTCATTGGGTAAGAAACTGCCCAAACAAAACAGCCCCACGTACCCTGCCAAGGCACCTCCATCAAGTAACAAAAATAGAAGACCCACCACTAATTAAATTAAAAAAGTAAAATAATTAGTGATAAATGGGAATTAACATAGTTCGTGATAGACACCGGAGCTTCTCTTTTTCTCCAGTAAAACCAACTATATCTTCACATTTTAAAGTATCTAAAGAAGATAGTTAGAGCTGTGGGGGTTGGAGGCATGGGCGTAACCACGCATTCTTTGGGGGGGTCGTGTCCCCCCCAATATTGAGAAAATGGCAATCTGTCCCCCCCAATATACAGAAAAAAATATGTTAAATATGCACTGTTTTATAAACCCTGTCAAAAGATCTGTTTCGTTATTTCTCATTTATTTTCAATTTATTTCCGTTTTTAAGGAAAACACAATTGTGTGAACCCCCCTCTCCCAGTTGTAAAGTTGGTTGCGCCCATCCTAAGGTATTAAACTGTTCGCCCTCGCGGTGTAATAGCATACTGAAATGGAGCGCACCTCAGTAGCTGAGTCGCTCCCCCATACATGAAAAACCCATTGGTCAAGTTACAGTGATTGACAGCCATCAAGCCAATCACAGCCATTTGATCAAACCCACTAGTCCCGGCCGCCCGGGAAAGTAAACAATAACATGCTAGCGGAGCTGCTGTCACTCGCTGCTGCAGACAGCGAACAGAGTGAAGGTATGAAACTGTTGTTTAACTAGTTAATAATGTAGAATTTTGTCTGTAAATAACTTTGTCTTGCTTCGTGGCATGTTAGCTAATATTGAGCAAGCCAGATGGATTAGGCCAAGCCAGGTAAGCCAGGCAAAGTTAATGGTAACTGACAGATAGTTTTCTAGAAACATCCACTGATTTTGATATTATTCAGCATGATCATGAATGCCAAAAAGGAAGAGGCAGCAGAAGATTGACTTCTTTTTCAAGTCAAATTGTCATGTAAGTGGAGTTATGTGACAGGAGTACATTCATATTCTTGCATTAATGCCATGTAGGTGTTCATTTACGTAATTTAAAGCTGTTTGTTGGAGCTTAAAACCTTATTTTCAATGGAGAAAATCTCCTACATAAACTCATACATCCTACATACTGCTCTCATTTGTTACACATGCAGCTCCTCCAAGTAATATCCAGGTACATAAGGATAGCAGTGCATGTGTGAAAGTGGCTACACTGCTGTACATTATACACTGTTATTTATGCACTTACTATATAGCTAAAGCAAATAAACTAGTAACTCAAGCAGAAAAATCAATGTATTAAATTAAAATGATCATCAAGTTCAGCCATTGTTCTTCTGGTAAAATAATGGTATCTGGTCACAGTGTAGGCAGCACAGAGACACAGAGAGAGGGAGAGGCAGGTGAAAGCAGTGGCCAGGCAGGGACATGCTCTGGAGATACAGATGATCAGGTGAGAAATCTGAATGAGAACTTAAACAGCATGATAACATTAGTTTTGACCTAGGCCTACATGTCAGCAGTAAATAAAACTAGTAACATTGGGCCTGATACTGGCATATAGGTGAGATATAGAGCAAAACCTTTAAGATAACAACAGGGATTTTCACTTAATGGGAATTTAAAGAGAAGCTTTATATTGATTCTGTAGGAATCCATGCAATTCACAGAATATTCCTTTACATGTGAATTCAAATGGTCAATGTTGTCCTCAAAACTTCTAAATGTGCGAATTTTCATATATAAAATATCATAGAATTGTGGGAAATGTACTTTAAAAAACAAAATTCGGGGGAAGGGCTCTCATTTGGACCCCCCCAATATCTATACCATGGTTACGCCCTTGGTTGGAGGTATTCCTATTTGTCTACCTGTATTTAAGACCACTCCAGTATCTATACATCTTTTCACTGAAAGCATGTCCAGTTAACCATTTTCACATTTTAAGACCTATAGTGTGATAAACCTTTCAGTTCAAAGGTTTAACCATATATTATGAGTCTGACCTTAGGCCTGTGCTGCAAAGGAGGCTCACTTCCTCACTAAATGCAGCGACAACGGGCTGATTTCAGCCAAGAGGAGCAGGTTGTTTTAATGGAGAGAGTATGAGCGATACAAAAAAGCCTGATCACAGCCTGAAGCAACAGTGTTGCTGCAAATATGACAAGAGGAGGCTGATTTAAATTTCTGACAGCTCTACATTGAGCTGCTTTTAAATATGAAGCTTTAGAGCAACAACAACTGTTGTTTTAAACTGTGTTTTATATTGTTTTCATATATTTCACTGATCGCAATTATAAAATGCCAGTGTGTGTTTTATTGAAAGCGAGGCTGGTGTGCGTATGAAAATAGGTTACAGTGGGTTTTTTAGGTGCTGTAGGTACAAGCAAATCTCATGTTGTCTCTGTACAAAGACCTTTTTAAATGTCAGAAAACAGAGTAGACCTACTCAAGATTTGCGTTTGGGCAACACATAACAGGCGAAACAATTAATTTATTAATGGCCACATTAAGTTAAATTATCTGTCCTGCTGCGAGCGCACAACTTCTTTCAGTGGTGACTGACTGTATATAAAAGTAAATAGGCTATAGCCTAATAAATGACCTCCTGACGCGAGTTGGATCAACAGCTGAGCAGCGTATCCCCTCAGCTGAACATCTGTAGGCGGAGACGCTCAGAGAGAAAGTAAACAGCAGCGGATCAGCGCGATCTCTCCCTCCGTACAAATGCTCTGTTCTGATCCAGCTCCACTGGACTTTCAAAGTAAAGGTCACGCGAGTTAAATAGTGAAACAGTTGATTTTATGATTAAACTCTGAACAGAACCTGGTCGGGACCAGGTTATGAGCTAAGCATAAGTTACCATGGTGATCTAGTCTGGTTAAAAGAGAGCCACCTTTGTAATACAGGGAAGCCTGGCTTCTGTCTGTATGAAGTGTTTTTTGTATTTCCAGCCCAGGAACATCTTGTGCGCCGCCGACACTGTTGCTGCTGAGTCTGACTGCCGCCGTACGGTTTGTCGGTTGAGTCGAATGGCACATGACCAGAGAGCCAATCACAAGCATCAGTTTTGGAAGGAGGATGTTGATATGAAAAAAACTAAAAACAAACATGAATCCAGGGGGGCGAAAAACTATTTGATAAATCCGAGCTTTTGCGGCGATTTTTCAAATGTAACTTAAGTTGTAATCATTGAAATTTCCAAAAGCAACTGTAATTTAATTACATATTTTCTCCCAGTAATTTAACGGATTACAATTACGTAAATTTTGTAATTAAATTACGTAACGACGTTACATGTAATTCGTTACTACCCAACACTGTCAGTAGGTAACAAGTATTCAGTCATATTTGCTGGAACTGTCACTTTATTCTGATAGTCGGACATTAAGCCAATCTCAGCTCGTACACGTCGTAGTAAACTGACAAAAGTGAAAGTAAAGTCTGCGACTTGGTTGGAAATTTCAAGATGATACACCGTCAGGTTCCTCTATTAGCCTCTGTCAACCCTCCTCCCTCCCTCCACACACGCAGACATACACAAGAAGAGTGTGTTTCATGGTAAGAGAGATGTGAGATTGTTTTGGAGTCTCCGGTAGTACTGGGTGAAGGACTGCCACTACTTCAAAAAATCCTAATATAGGTCATGCTGTGGTGTTGTTTTCCTGAGAGCACGGCAGTGGACTCAGAGCATCCAAGGCTCTGCCTGTATGGCTGCTGCAGCTGCAATATGGAAGTAGTCATTGGTTGTTCACATAAGACCAGTTTTGCTCAATGTTCAGAGTAGAGTTCTCAACGGGTCGGCCCGGCCAGTTCAGGCCGAAAAAATACGCAAATGGGCCGGGTCAGGTCGGGCTTCCTTTTTTATAAAACACATTTCATAAAACACATTTCTTGTTTGTTGTGAATCATCGCTGTTCATGTGTGGTGAAGAGTAAGTCTGGTTGCTGCTTCATGGGAAGGGGCAGACAGAGACCTGACGCCGCTGCGTAAAGTTACGATAACAAGTGTATGAGGAAAACAATGCAGGGGGTCGGGTTCGGGCCGGTTCGGGCAGACAATTCATGCTGGTGTGTCAGGCTGCGTGGGGTTCGGGATAAAAACCCGTGGGCCGGGTCAGTCCGGGTCGTAATTTTCAGGCCCGTTGAGAACTCTAGTTCAGATGTATTAAAAAATATTGTCTTCAATATATTGTGCATCTTTTTTTTTTTTTTCTTACAACTTCTAGGACTTCCTGCTCCTCCAAGGAAGCTGCAACGCATTCAAGAGAGGGAGTCTACAACATCAAGTCGGTCAATGTCTCCAATCCTAGAAGCCATTCAGGATCTTTCCAGAGGATTGCAATCCCTGCCCTCTTCCACACCTCAGGCTACCAGGCCAAAAAAAGGTTCTTTAGGATTTAATTCAATTACATAAATATTTTGCCCTAACAGGATAGGGACCCATACACAGTGGTATGCAACTATACTAATGTTATAGATTCACAATTAAAATTAGTGTCCCTAATTTAAACTCAGAAAAACAAACGCTCAATTGAATGGTTGTGAGGATTAAAATAGATGTCGCCAAGTTGGCTATGCTGCTGCACAATACTTTCAAAACTTTGTCGGCTATAACTGGTCCGGTATTGGCCCAAGTGTCGAAATATTTACATCAGTACAAATCTACAAAACATGCAATGGCAGACAGTGACCATTGCAGTTAACTGGTGGAAGAACTAGCAAAAAATATGAAATGAAAATCCACTCCCGTCTCTCCCTGTAGTTTGCAGGCCTATATTTTTGTAATGTTGCAGAATTACACTGCAGGTTGTTGCTACAGGAAAGGAGCTGATGGATCAGATTCAGTGGATATATTGAACTTGTACTTAAAGGAGCTGTATGTAAGACTGTGGCCAAAACTGTTGCTGCAGTCGTTTCCCCCTCCCCTCGCCCCCAGACTCGAGGTTGCCAGATAGTGACATGCTAACCTCTGCTTTGCACACTAACACAGTCAGTCTCAAAGTAAGATAATCATGTCTCTCTAAAACATGTTAGACTGCATTAGTTACTACTTGCAGTCAGAGGGATGAAGCAGCAGTAGGCTACATCTGTGATCTGCAGGTTATTGTTTCACTTCACCACTTTGACACTATGCCCCGTGTGTGTGCAGCGCTGGCACACAATCACTTCCATGTTTTAACACTCAGAGTTCTCTCCTCCACTTTCTGACTGTCAGATCATAACACGTGGCAACCGGAGACAGGCGACCTGACCGGACTGGACTCGTCTCATGAACCGTTCCACACGTTCACCATCACTTTAAAGATCGGCTACATTTCACCTCATTTCCTCCCTCTTTTCCAGCTTTTACTTTGTACTTCTCTTTGGCTTTCGGTGCTGCAGCTCAAACTAACTATCTTTCCACGACAGGAAGCAGCCTGTCAAACAGCAGAGAGACAAGCTGCTTATTTCTACCATGTGATATCAAGGAAATGATCATAATAACCGATAATAGAAATCGATCTTTTTTTGGCAATCCCAATTGGAGATAATTTTATTTCCAAGCCTTAGCTGCAGCTCAGTGGTCCCAGTCAAATGCAAGTAACATTTTTAAATGCGAATCTAATCGCTGTACTAGATCAGTATTTCAAATTAATATGATTAGTCTCTGGTGACATTGTGTGATTTTATGATTACTTGCTGTACATTTCTTATACAGCTCCTTTTACTGCAAAAGTAATTTACATTGGAAATGATTTGTCTTAAGTTTAGTCTGAAAAATAGCTTAACTATTACATTTTCTTTGATTCTTGTAGCTTCCCAGAAAACTCAGCCCACTGCAGAAGACCAGAGGAGTCAATCTTCTCTGTCTCTCTCAAGAGGACCATCAACCACTCCAGTACAGAAACAGAAATCCCCGTACCCAATGCCAGAAGCAAGTAAGTATATAGTATGAAATATATAAAGCAGCGATCCTCAATAGGCGGCCCCCGGGCCGCATCCGGCCCGCCGGCCTCCTGTTTGAGGCCCCCAAACTTTTATTCCTTCACCATTTGTTTTGGTTGGGTCAGCACGTGTGCACCGGGACTTGTCTCCATGCCAACGATACAGAGACAGCTGGGTCACTCACCGCTGCGAGCGCAACTTTTGATTTTCACTTTCGTTTTCGGAGCAGTTCGCGTATTCACATTTTGCCGGTGGTAAAAGATTGAAAATGGCGTGTTTCCAAGTAAATTGCTATTACAAAGTGAACAGTGAAAATCCGCGACTCAGAGAAATAGGGATTTCAAATTTGCATTCATTCTCCCTCTGACAGGACAAGCCCCACGTATCTGACAGTGCAGCGGTAACAAAGGCCAGACGTAGTTTAATTAATTCTACTCCTACTATTTTCAAACACACAAATATTGTAACGGACGGGGAGTTTCTCCCGGCAAACACCCTTTCACTCACGGTGCCAAAATGTTTATCATCCTTGTTAAAACTCAACACCATTTAATCAAAGAACAAATGACGTGAATTAACCCACAATCATTTTACATATCATCTTATTCACAAACACATTCACGAACCATAATTACACCAACACCAACAGAATACCCAAGAGTCATTGCGCCACAGTCCACAAGGTGCGTTACAATATGCCAGGAGAAGCTGTGATGAAGATTTCCAATTTGAAACAGCATTATGAGACGAAGCATAGAAATTTTGAAGAGACATTTCCTCAAAATTCAGCGATAAGCACAACACCAATAAATGCACTGAAATCGTCATATCAAGCTGCAAGCAGGATGCTTGTCACATCTATTTCACAATGAAATAAAATAATGCATGACTGAAGTGATGGACACAATGTTTGAGGGCAAACAAAAAGAGGAAATATTCAACTATGTATTTTAATTTATGTTAAAATGGAAATTACATTTTATTTTAGTTCGTATTTTGTTGTTTAGAATGAAAAGGACATTTTGTTTTGAATATTACAGTATTATTGCATGTGGCCTGACCGACCTCAATACATGGACCTTTGAGTTATTGAAAAAAATCTTTGTGGCCCTTTAAGATTTGTATTTGAGTACCCCTGATATAAAGGAACTGCTTATTGATATGTGTTAAAAGAAAAAAAAAAAGGCGAAAGTACTTTTGCAATATCAGATCTTTGAAATTGAATTGTACGTTAAAGACTGGGGAAACCAAAAATAAACATATTCTAAGTTTAAAAATACCACAGGAAAACACATTATTAACCACTCTGTCAAATTTGAAGGACTAAAAAAGTCGTTAAGTATATAAAATTATGCCTCAAAGTTGTCAATAAATTAGCAGCGTTCTTTGCCTCAGGATGGTGAAGTATCAAATCAAATCAAATCAAATCAACTTTATTTATAGAGCACTTTTCATACATGGACATGTAGCACAAAGTGCTTTACACAAGAAAGATAGAACAATAATAATCCCACCTTCCATACTATATACACGCACACACACGCACACACACCTACACACACAGACACACAAATACACACACACACCTGCACACTCTTACTACTGGCAATAAGGAGACATGTCCGCAACGGGCAAAGAAACCACGCCCCATTGCAGAAGAACTAGGCCTCACTGTACAAGAACTCTCTGATACAACCTTAAAAGTGTGTGTGTCCTCATAAAATAAAGGGAAAGTGACCTCAAACACACCGCCACACGAGTCCTTAGCAGAGACGCAGTTGATCAAATCTTCAGGAAATATTTCTTACTTTATATGGTAGTTCTCTGATATGTAAGACTGATTTAAACTAAAATCAAAACATGATGGTTTTAATAAAATGTGTTTTTCTTTTATGAAACTGCTGGCTCCCTTCTTCTCCTTCGTGCTCACAGACGAAATTGTGGAGAAACTCGCCCTTTTTTTTTTAGGTGTACGTTGGAAATTCACTCTTCATCCATGCGAAAACCGTTTTTTTTGTGTTTTGTATATTTTTTGGGCTTTTTCGCCTTTAATGGACAGGACAATTGAGAGAGAGAGACACAGGAAATGGGAGGCAGAGAGGGGCGGACTGACACGCAGGATAGGGCCGCTCGGTGCAGGATTCGAACCGGGGCTGCCTGCAGTGAGCACTATAGCCTCAACACATGGGGCATGTGCTCTACCAACTGAGCTAAACACCGCCCCAAAACCGTTTCTTTCTAGGTCTTGTACAGAGTTCAGGATAGCTAAAAACATGCGGTCTCTGCGAGATGTAATGATCAATTAATTGAGGTCACGAAAGAGTTTATGAGGGAGACTCTGGTCAAAGATGACGTTTACGTGTGTGTCCGGAGGTTTTAGCCGCTTTACCCATGGTGACTGATGTTTATCATGGTGTGAATATGTTGGCCGGTCGGGGGAGGATGGGCTTTAGGCAGCGAAACTGACGGGAATAACGTCAGGGTGTTGTCAGTTTATCTGGTGAATGATCACTTTCCCACCTCAAAGTTTCCTCTGGATGTCAGGAATTAAAAGCTAATCAGCCAATCCCCCAGGTCTACTCTTCATTTAATAACTGTGCAACCTTGTGGATAAACATCAGCTGCAGTAATGTCATCATCTTCATCATAAATCCTAATTTTCAAATGATTATTAAGACTATTTGTTGTTATTCAAAGCAGTGTCAGTCTTCCCTGTGGGTGATGATAGGGACCTCTGCTGGTGACTATAGATGCTCTTTATTTAGGCAGGGAATGTAATAGGGGTAAAGGTTTCCCATAACGTGTATTCACAGCCACAAAAAGCTAATACCCCTTTCCCATTGGCCAAAAAACCCATTTAAACCCGCTGACAATCGGCTTTTGGTGGCAGTGGGAAAGATTCACTGAACCGCGTCGACCCGGGTCAAACGACTCGGCAAGCAACGCGGGTTAAAATCACCTTCAATTGGTTCGGCTCCGATCGGCTTGCAGTGGGAAAGCCATACCCGGGTCAACCCGCTAATTCACGTGACGCAGTCGCAACTCGTACAAGACGCTTTTTTCATGACAGAAGAGGACGTTCAGTGCCAAAAAACAATAACCACAGCTGTAGTGTTTATGTAATTGTTTTCATGTGCGTAGTGATGCGTAGTGATGTGTGTGCTGTTACATTCTGTGTCAACGGAAACTTCTTGTTTCGCCTCACCAGCTTCCATGCTGCTTGTTTTCTTTCCTTTTTTTGCTGCTCGTTCATCTCACTGTTTTCTGTCAGATTGAAGTTGTCATCAACGTGATGACCTCTCTAGACGCTGTGTGAATGGCCACGCAGCTCTCCAGCTGGAGATCAGGCGTGGGTTTTTGGCCAGTGGAAAGGAGCCTTAGGCTGATTGTAAGTGGGTCAATCCGCATTTAAAAAACCTGCGTCGACCCGCTAATTTTAGTGGGAAAGCGGCTTAAGTTTTATATAAATGATGACGTTTGAATTTAAGTAATAAAAGACAGCCTCTTCACTGAATGTCCGCTAATAAAAAAAAAAAGCCCTGGAATACCTATAAAACACATTTGTCTCCGATCAGACAGACAGCTGACAGAACTAATACAACACAGGATAAATTAAGCCTGGCTGTTAGCCTGGTCGGGAGGGGGCTAGTTACACAGAATAAATCTCATAATATAGTGCCTTCACTTCGTAAGTCATCGAGTCCTGGTTAATCCGCTATCTTGGTTTTGTGCAACAGCCACATAAGAAGGGATATTTGTGTTTTGAGTCCATACAGTGATGTGTAACCCCCAACATAAGCCCCACGCAACTTTTATTTTGACGCTGTTACACTTCACACTATCAGGGCAGACTTCAACTACCAGGGGAAGAGTGATGTGCCATGACTTTAGAAAAAAAAAAACACAAATACACACAAGCGACTCGCAAAGCTTTGCCTTTGTAATATTTTTAATCTTGTCTCAATGCATTAGGATTCCAGAGAAAAGTTATGGAGATGCTGGTGGAAATGAGAGAGGACATTCGCTCATTGAAGAGTGGATTACATGCCGAAAGAGGGGAAAGCACAACAATATCAAAGTCATCAACTGTTGAGGCACTAGACCTCCTGGAAAATAGACTGGACTCCCTGGAGGAAAAACAGAAACTGGTAATGACAAGCTCTCCTGCTCCATTGTCTCTGAGGCAGGTGCAAAGACGTCATCGACGATGGGACGGTAGAGCGCAAATCTCTACCGTTGGCCAAATTTAAATCATTTATACCGTCTAATGCATATACCGCACAGCCCTACTTAATCCCTTTTGTCCCTCGATATTTATTACCCTGCCACCAAAGGTTAATGTTTACAGGTAATCTGTCAAGATGTCAAAGTGCTACAGAGATAGGGCGGAGATCAGATAATCAGATGTTGCAGCAGAAACAAGTCTCCATGCTGGTGGCTGCTCACACACATATTGGCAACATAATGACATCATTCTTAAAGTCAGATTAACATTTGAACATGTAGTCTGTTAAAGTTGATAGAACTATTCATCACAGGTGCAGTCCAGTAGCACCACATTGGCTTACATGAAATGCTACACAGTGTTTCTTCTAAAATGCATTTATGAAAAAGTAATGGACTGATTTAAAATGGTTAATACGCATTAGACATATCTAAATTGCCCCAGAGGTTCCAGCAGCAGCTGCAGTGTTATGGCGCTTTTCCACTACACAGTCACGGCACGGCTCGGTAAAGGTGCTTTTCCATTACAGCGAGTTCTCTAGTTCCTCCTCAGCGGGGTTGGGTCGTCAGAGGGGCGATCGTGGGGCAGCATTTTCCCCCTTTCTTTCTACTATTCTCTCGTCAGCTCCAAACTCACTCGTCTGTTCCTCGATTACGGATCACAGCGTGGTTTTCCACACAGCAGTCATTTCAGTGGGTACTGTTGCTGCTATGTTTTTGAAATTTCCGGGTTTAATTCTCATGTCGGACGTCGCATTCGCACTCTTCCAGGGACAGCGCTCTGCCCAATCAGTGGAAGGTAGTCGGCTGACGTCACGTTTTAGTATCACTTCGGCTCGCTTGGAACCAGGGCTGAGGCGGTAATAAAATAGTACGTGGTACCAGGTACTAGGGCTAGTGGAAAAGCAAAAAAAAGGCAAAAATGTACTGCACTAGTGGAAAAGCGCCATTAGAATACACACACAAAGAAGTTAGGTGGGTTTAGCCTATTAATGTAAATTAAACCAACTAGCGCTCATAAACCGGATCAAACCAGAAACCGGCACAACCCCACTCAACACAAAGTACTTTGTTTCTTCTTCACTAGGCATGCTCATGTGGCTCAACTGTGGCACAATAGCTTGACACATAACTGTGTCTGACCTGCCAGTCAGTGAGCTTAAGTGCATCACTGCCACCCGCTGATGTTGAAACATCATTATCTTCGCTTCTATTTGTCATTATTGGAATTATGAATGAAATTGATTAAGCAATTTATCAGCCTCAATTATTGTGCATCACTCTAAAACGTCCTTTTTTTGCTAAATTGTTTGTATCTGTAATTTCAGATAAATGGGTTGTCCAGGATAGGAGGGATCCACCTGAAGGACAACGTGAAGAGGATCATGGAAAAGTAAATTTGTAGCTCTATGTCAATAAGATGTTATTAACTCATTGGCTGCCAGATTTTCAGAGCAGAGAGCCCCATACTGCCAGCCGTTTTAGAGCATTTTGACCGATCTTTCAAGACCCACAGAATATTGTGTTCCTTGACTATGTAAACACTGAAACTACCAAGAGAAGAGTAGACTCTTTTCTTTCATTAGGGAAAAAAAGTTTGTTTCTACCTTTTTCCGTTCTCGGCAGTAGAACATAATCTGGTTTCACCAAAAACACCTGTTTTTGACCAAAACACTGAGAAAACAAGCTTTTGTGGAAAGAAACATGTCAACAAGAACAGTGACTTTGACATCAGATAATGCATTATTTAGAGGCTGCCTTTCGTTGCCCCGGTCACTTGCATTATATGGATATACGTGGCTCTGGACTCCAAATTATACCAAAGTTTTCTGGGTGAGTAAATGATTGTATTTTATGCCAGAAACAAGGTCCAGGTTGTAAAAAATGGCAGTTGGCCTTTAAGCATCAACACCAGTCCAAAATGTTGAAACGGTGGTCATGCCAGGTAATGAATCCTGACAGTTTGGATGAACCCATGGACCCTCATTCTAGCACCACCAGTAGAACCACTGTGACGTCCACATTAAACATAACATATATGTTTGCAAAAATTATCCAGTTAAAAATATTGCGAGTTGATTATTTGGGCTTTTTAGTCATTTCCTTTTTGTATCCACAGGCTGATGAGCAATGACCTCATGAGCCAATTCAACATGAAAGGAGGGTGGGGCAAGCTTGCCTTCACCAAGCTACGTCTTTTCAGTGTCATTACAGGTAAAAAGTGCTCTCTCTCTCTCTCTGTCTCTCGCTCTCTTTCTCACACACAGGGTGAATTCTAATTCCCCCTTAGCCCTAGCCTTTGGCCCTACCCCTTCGTTTTGCGCGTTCACGTGAAGTGGTAGGGCTGTCCCGATTCTGGTTCAGACGAGGATTAGGGGGAAGTGGTAGGGCTATCTGGCCCTTAAAACAGATTTTTCAGAGGCACACAAACCGAGGGGTATGACAAGTTTCCCAGAATGCATCTCGCGGCAACTGGCAGCGGTAGCCGTAAAACAAAAAGCTGTTTTACTTCTCGCTGTGGCGCTGTTATTACGTCACTTTAAGTTTTAATATTTCTTCATGCGAGACACTAACTGTCTAGATCCCCAATGTGCGGTTAGTTTACCCAAAGGACGGCTGTTTAGAAGTTTCCTCCGACTTTTTTCGGAGAAGTGAAGCTCCACCTGTGGAGCAGATCAATGGCTCGTCACAGAGGCAGCAGCCTGTCTGGAGAGTTCGTCGGCTGGCCAACCTCCGTCGTCATCCCGGGAGAAAAGACGATCACTAATTAACTTACCCGCAGGTTTTTAGAGGTTTACCGGCTGGTTACATAATTTTTTGGAGACAAATGCTGGTCTCATTGATGAAATGTAACAATTGTGGCAGTCACATTAGTTTGTTTGAATTAAAAGTGAAGCTTCATGTGTGTATTGGACACAAGAGCAGCGCTGCTTGGGGGCTCTATAGTCTACATACATAAGTCACCACATTTACATCAATAAATGTTTTACAATGAACCGATCCGTCTGCAATACATTTTATTAAGTTGACATGGTTTTGAATACTGGATTTGTGGCAAAAGCTTGTCACGTCTGCTTATGTGAAAGCCAACTGAGACTACTGATGACCTATGTGATTGTTGAAGGGGTGTCCCAATTCAATTGTAGCTCTGTTTCCAGGGGCAAGGGTTAAGGGCTAGGGGTAGGGGTAGGGGTAGGGATGAAAATAAGAATTGGAATTTACCCTTACTCTTACTGTAGCCTCACTTGTCCTGTACTCTGAAGTTTCAAATATTTCTTACAGAGAGTGTCCTGAAGACTCCAGGGAGGGAGGAGGAGACGGAGGCGAAGATTTCTGAGGCTGTCGCCTTCTGCCTCAAATATGCCCCAGACAGGGTGGGCGGAGGTGGCAGGAAAAGCCAGATGCAGCAGTGACTGTTATTCTCCTGCCACTTCACTCTGTCTGAGGAATAACTGCACTGTCCTGTTGTTGTTGTTGTTGTTTTTAAATGTTGTTAACGGTTGTTAACTGTTCTTTAAAAGTTACGTTTTAAATATTCATTGTTTTTAAATGTTAAAATTGTTTTGTTAAATGTGTTACAATTTTGTTAAAATGTTAAATATTCTTGAGTGTTTTATTAAAAAGCCTTTTTATTAACCAGTCTTAGTTATTTACCTATACAGCTAAACAGTGTTTTAAATAAATACTTACCAACAAAGTTTAAACATCAAACTCCAATGTTGGATAGACACTGAATTCTAGTTAAATGAAAAATGGGTTGAAATCAAAACCCAACATTAGTTTGACATTAAACTATACTGTTAAATAGATGTTGAACTGTAGTTGAACATGAAAATCCGTTTGACATCAAAATCCAATGTTGGTTTGACATCAAAATATAATGTATGTTGGATTAGATTTAAAATTCTGTGGATGTTATATTTTAATTGAAAAGAGCTGATGTTTAAACCCAATGTTGATTTGATATCAAAATCCAACGTTGCATAGCTATGTTGTAGCTGAAAATCGGGATAACGTCTAAATCTAACGTAAATTTGATATTAAAATCCAATGTTGGATATGTTATATTTTAGCTGAAAATGAAAATCCGGTTTACGTCTAAACCCAATATTGATTTGATATCAAAATCCAGCGATGGAGAGATGTTATATTTTAGTTGCAAATGCAAGTCAGGTAGGTGTCTAGATCTACATCGAGTTGATATCAAAGTCCAACGTTTGCTGGATGTTATATTTTAGCTGAAAATGAGAATTGGGTTAACATCAAAACCCAACGTTGATTTGATATCAAAATCCAACATTGGATATATGTTATATTTTAGTTGAAAATGAAAATCGGGTTAACGTCAAAACCCAACGTTGATTAGATATCCAAGTCCAACGTTGAATAGACGTTAGTATTTAGTTGAAAATGAAAATCGGGTTAACATCTAAACCCGATGTTAATTTAATATAAAAATGTAACATCTGTCCAGCGTTGGATTTTGTTATCAGATTAACGTTAAGTTTAGACGTTAACCCTATTTTCATTTTCAACTAAATACTAACGTCTATTCAACGTAGGAGGCCAACGTCTCTTTGACTTCTAAATGACGTCTGATGCCAGCTGGTCGCCGTAGCTACAACAGATGTTGAAAACAGGAAGAGAAGACGTAGCTGTCCTCTAATATGCCTCTTTGTTCAGGTTTTCTCTGGTCAAAACATACCTGAAACGTGTTCGGGCTCCTGTTTGATTAAACGTGTCTAACACTCTGTCGCTGTATCAAAGTTGCTGGTTGTTACGGAGGGGAGAGCTGCTCTTCCTGTGAATGTGTATCTATAATAAACCTTTATTAAAAACACATACATGTCTTCTCCCTGTTTGAGTAAACATGCATCACATAGAGGAACTATGGAGCCCTTGTAAACAAAAATAAATAAATAAAAGAAATACGGGACTTTAATATTTATTACCCCAAAAATTTAGACAATAACAAGGATAGCCCCAAATAACAAAAATTGACAATGTCAGTAGCGGGTGTTTCCACCATTTGCCGCAATGACAGCTTGACAGCGACCTCTAATGCTCCTCACTAGCCTCATGATGTTGTTCTGAGTCAATGCGTTCCACTCCTCCACAAGTGCTACACGCAGTTCTGCCAGGTCACGTGGGGGTACGATCCTCCAGTCTCTGCTTCAGCTGGTCCCAGACGTGCTCTATGGGGTTCAGGTCAGGGGACATTGCTGGCCATACCATATGAGGCACTCCGACTTCCTGAAGTCGAGCTGTGACAATTCTGGCAGGATGTGGTGGAGCATTATCATCCATGAACAGAAAGTTGGGGGTGTGCTGGCGGAATTGGGGGATGATGATGGGTTCTATGATGTCTCTGAGGTAAGATTGTGCAGTGACTGAGCCATCTACATTAACCAAATCTGTTTTGCGCTGACTGGTGATGCCTGCCCAGACTGTTGTACCTCCTCCACCAAAGGGAATCCTGGGGACCATGTTGACCTCGGCATATAGCTCACCTCGCCTTCTCCAGCAACACTGACAACCATCATTTCTGTGCAAGGTGACCCGACACTCATCAGTGAACAGGACGGTAGACCACTGCTGCATTGTCCAGGTCACATGGTCTTGTGCCCACTGCAAATGTTCACGGTGGTGTCTTGGTGTCAGTGGAGTCACCTGCAACGGTCATCTGGCATTCAAGCCAAAGCGGTGGAGTCGGTTTCGAATGGTTTGTCTGGAAACCCTAGTACCCCTCACATCTCGTAACTGGGCCTGCAGCTGTGTGGCAGTTGCATAACGATGTCTGAGTGCATGGTCCTTAGGTACTGGTCATCGTTGCGGTCTGTCACTCGTGGGGCTCCACTCCTGGGTCTGTCACGAACTCTGCCAGTAGTTCTGTGTCTTGATGCAAGTCTGCTGATGACACTTTGAGACACACCAAGTTCAGGAGCAACATCTGACTGCCTGCCACCGACCCGAAGGCCCGCTATGGCCAGGTGGCGCTGCTCGTCCGTTAAGTGACGTCGTGTGTTCATGGCTGTTTGAATGATGAACTTGGAATGACTTACTGACAATACCAGCTTTTTATACCCACAGAATGTTGAAATTGATGCCACATTGAAAAGGGTTGTCTTTTAGTTTTTTGGTATTGGCCCCAATATGTAAGGCACACTGTACACAGTGAGACCATTACGTGGAAAACACAAAATGAGGTGTGTCTATCACCCCAATACAATTGCCTCCCTATCCCAAAACTCTCTGAAGTGAAACAAACACTGTATGTATGAAATCCACTGAGTCTCTCACAATATCCCTAACTTATTGTGAGTAGTGTAAATTGATTATATATTTGGTGCATAGAGACTGTGGTCACAAATTGACCTGGCCACCCCATGCGTCCAAAAGGTGTCTCTGTTATTTTGAGAGGCTATGCTGTCATTCAAACAGTGGTTAGTCTGGTATAGTGGATTGGTTATCACGCATTAGGTTGCTTTTTTTCCCTCATTTAGTCTAAGTTCGAGTCCCATGTTTTATTTTATTTTTTCTCTGTTTCGTTTAAAAGGGTTCCACAGTTCTTCTGTGTGAAGAATGTTTACTCAAATAGACAGCAAAGATGAGCTGGGGCGCCGAAAAGGGGGGGGATAAGGGGAAGGATTCTAGGGGCCCATCATTGACAGGGGCCCAGAAAGGCCCCTAATAAAATTATAATACTGACAAAAATAATATGACACTAATTTGTTAGTTTATAATCATAAATATGCATCACTTAATTCACTGATAATAACACTAAGTTTATTTTGGAAACATTTCTCAAGCCCCCCCCCCCCCCTAGCCCCAGGGGCGGTTCTAGGGGGGGGGCCAACAGGGGCCAGTGCCCCCGTAACTCTGAGTCTGGACCCCCCTGTGGCCCCCCTGACAGTGAGTCTGCATTAATAATACAATGACAGATTTCTTGCAATGATTTTGTTCTGAAGGGAAAGGCAGAAATAAAGTGTCTCAGCAGTTTACTACCCAATCAAAATTGTTGAAATTGTAAACACTGCTTTGTCTGAATGAGGGATTTATCCTTTTTTCCGGGTTGTATGTGCCCCCTAACAAAAAAGCCGGCCCCAACCTGGCCCCCCTATTAAAACTGGTCTAGAACCGCCACTGCATGTTTGAACAGACACGTCAAGTGCAGCAGCTGCAGCTGTCTGTGAGCGCCGTGAGCCCCCTACCCCTGAACCAGCCCCAGTAGGCCTACCCACATCTGAGGAAGGAGGTGAGCAGCTTTGTGTTGAATTAATCTATTATTATGGAAAAAAAGATAAAGTGAAATTAATGAATAAAGATCATTCTGAAATAAAAACACATAGTCTGTATTTATTTCAGAATGATTTAAATGGTTTAAAAAGCATATAGCCTATAACTTTATTTTGTTTTGTTGAAATTTAGCTATCACTGAAACTGAACTATAATCTCACTAAAATACTATGTTTGGTCAGTAGTTTGGGACTCTCACCCCTTGCTTTGCAGTAGGAAAAGAGGAGAAATTTTCTGGTGCTTGCAGACTAAGTGACTGCTCTCAATCCAAGCAGAGAAACGTTAACAATATTAAATCGCAACGACCATAGAGCCTCATTTATGTATTTCTTTTTCCACCCCAACTCTATTTCCACCATGTACAGTTTTGGAGATAAATTATTATTATTATTATTTTTAATAGATTTTTTTTTTAACAAAATATAAACATATATAACAAACTTAATAAAAACAACAACAAAAACATAATGTAAGACAGCATACAGTTTTTACATTGAGTGCAGTGGCTGGTCTAAGAGTGTGTGTGGGGGGTGATGTGCATGTTTGAAAGAGAAATTGTGTGGTATTGCTATTATAGTAATTTTGGAGATAAATTAGACCTAAATGCAGGGCTACAAGAGGGAGACAGTGAGCAGTGGGGTATTGGTTGTGAAAATCACATTTTCTTTTGTTATTTTTGATCAAATCACTGACAGTAAAACAGAATGGTGGGAGGAAACCTGAATCTGGTGATGGTGATGCTATTTCAAATGGTATTACAGGAAATTCTATATAATTCATGTATGTCATGCATTTGTATTTTTCAGGTAATTTAATTTAAGAGAATTTTATATTTTAACCATTAAAGTTGCAGACTTGCAGACAATGAATCTAAATTCCGTTATTCTGAGTGTTCAGTGATTCCCCTACCAAGTAACTGTCATGTTGTTCTTTTCACACATATAGGAAATTATAGTCAAAAATATAATTAAAATGCACAGTTTTATGTAAACAGCATAACAAATTTTCATACAAGGGCCCAGTAATATTTCTTTTCATGGGGCCCAAAATCCCTGGCAGCGCCCCTGGTTTGTGAAGTCCTGTCTGTCACAAAGAGATAACGGATACAGGGTGTCTTGGTGTAATGGTGCCGCCAGCATGAGAGCTGGGATACCAGGTTGGAAGCGGTGATCTTACAAGACTGGTTTTCAGCCAAGAGACACTAGGGGGAAGGCAGAGAGCCTCCATCCCCCCTGGAACAAGTTAAAAGTCATTTATTCAACAAGCACTGTTACTCTGAAGCTGTTTAATTAAGTAAAAAGTGAGAAAAAATCTTGAATATTTCCTCTTTAAATCCACAGCTGGAGCTGAAGATGGTGGCATATAGTCCTCTACATAAAGCAGGCTTTCTCTTACTTTCCATGAGGACCCCCAAGCTAGCTGTCAGACTGGTGGGGAGCATAATAGGTATCCACACAACTGGACAATTACTGGACTTGAGGTGTGTGCTATGATAATGTGGCTTACAGGCCTTTTAACACACCTGAAAAACTGCTACAGTAGCTGGAATAAAACAGACGCGAGGAAATGCTGAGATGACAGAACTTTTGCCATGACAGGTATAAACTAACTCATTCATGTGAGTGGCTCCACATCAGCATTTTACTTCATCCAGCAGCTCCAACATGGCCTGTCTGATAGTGTCTAAATTATTATTATTTTTCGTCTGTCGTTCCAAAAACATAAACACAAATGAGAAACAGATACTTTGTTCTACAGGGGGAGATGGTGTTAATTTTTTATATATTTTGCCAAGGGAAGTATTATACTCCATAGCAACATGGCGGAGGCTCTCAGTTGGAAGCAAGTCCATCCCACATATCCCTGCTACATATCAAATTGGAGATGACAATGAGTCAGCTCGTCACTATTCACCAGTCGACCGCATGGTAGACCTGAAGACCATGAATGCAGCAGAAAAGGGGCAAGTTTGAGGTTAGATAGACTACACTTAATCCACTCATGTTAACTTTAGATATATGTTTTTGTGTTTGACAGGGGTCTTTTTCATTCCAGCTCACTCTACCTGTTGTCAATGGAGAGAAAAGCATTTAGGAGCATTTTTATGATGCAGATAGCAACGAGGGCTACATTGCCTGGAAGCTTAAAAACACACAGCGAGAACTCAGCGGCGGCAGTAACAGTGGAGTTCGGAGGAGGAACTCTCAAACCTCAGACAGCAGTGGACCAGAGTTGGAGAGGGAAGTGACTAAAGAGCAACAGCTGGAGGGAGACCAGTGCTGTGAGGCCATATCTCTACTGAACCACAGCACAGACAAAGAACGGATCTTCATGAAAATGAGAGCAACCTTCCAGCACAGACAAAAGTTGATCCATGATCCTGAGCGATGCAGCACAGTGCTTACAGTTTTCCCAAGGTTCCTTGGCACAAAAGGCCTTGTAAGTTCACATGAATTATGTTAATGTTTTTTCCATCAGTAACAGCTTTGTAAAGATGAAAATGGTAACTGACTTCCATTGCCACCATCATCAAGTACACCTGCACATGCTTCCTCCCCTTTAGGTTCTACAAGACTTTGAGCTGTTGTTTGGAGCAGACTTCATCAAAATTCTTGGAGAAGTGGGGAACACTCCTGAAGGCAAAAGTAATTGAGCAAGCCAAAAGTAAGACACCCCAGCTTGACTATCTCATTCAGTCTGCAGATGAGAACCATGATGAGGATGACGAGGTCCCAGGTAAGTGACATAGATAAATTCCCTGTGTATATCTGCCCACCATTTCAAATGTTGTCTTATTCTATTGTCTGTGATGTGGTTGTACTCATAGCACTTTTATTGACAAGAGCCTTATGAATGTTTATATTGATTTGTCAGGTGCATCTCATGCTGAAATCAGAGTTTCTCCTCCCCTCTTCTCATGTTGGGATAGTGACATGGCCTCAATCCTCCTGCTGGTCTACCTCCTGCCACCAAGTGGAAAGAAGGGAGCCGTGAAGATCAGTATCCGGGAAGCTGTGGCTCGTGTAGTGAAGTTTCATAAGGTCAGTGTATCCTGATTTCCATTTTGAAACCATCCAGTATCAACGAGTGGAATCCACACTCCAAAAACAAACGAATGTTTTGACCAATTATCATTTCTCTTGATACAAAGGGACTTTCCCAAGTGGATTTTCTCACAAGGAGAGAGAGTCACAAGATGGGGTAGCATGACAACATACTGGATAAAGTACATTTCAATCAGGAAATATCTGGATCTAAGAATACAGTTAAGAGGGTTTACTTAATCTGTTTATCCAAAATTCCTCTATTTAGACAAGTAATGTTCCACAAATAATGTATAAATATAAATGGCAATAAATATAAACAAATTTTTTATTATTACTTTATAAATAGCAATAAATATAATAGCAATACATATAAACACATTTTTATAATATTATAAATAGCAGTAAACATAGATACATTTACATTTTAATTAAAATATCGATTAATTCTTTTTTCTTTTTTTAATTAATCCTCCAACTGTGCTATCAGATTTCTGTCTGACTTATCAAAAAAAAAATTATGTATAGTTTAGTTATACTTTTGATTGTTATCTTGCAGTCTGGTCGCAGCCTTCAGGACCACTCAGGTCCAGCCCAGCGGAGGCAGCCCTACATCCTGGCAGTTGGCATGACAAGAAACAACATCCATGAATACTACATTGCGATGGATGGTGAGCTCCTTCCCTGCAAGGCCAAAGTCTTCCCTGTCAGCCTTTGATGAACTTTTCAAGACACATTATGTGTTTGGCATCTCCTATGACCAGGCCCTAAACAGCATGTACACATTTGTGCAAACCACCATCTACAATATTGATGTAGGGCTTTCTCATGAAACTCCCAGAGTCAAGGACCTTAGGGCAAAGCTCCTTAACTGAAGTTGTGATGTATAAATGCTTTGTCTGCCAGTCTAGTTTTGTCACCATCCAGCAGTTGCTTCATCATCTCAAACTTACACATGCCTTTTTTCCTGGCAAGAAGTTTCATTTTGTGTGTGACCAGAATGGTTGCCGTCAGAGATTTTGCACTTTTTCAGGCTTCAAACCAGAAACATCTCCATTCCAAGCATAGTCCTGAAAGTCTAGTTCAAATTGATAATGAATCTGTCACTCCTTCAGTTGTTGTATGTGATCAGAAAACAATGTCAGCTTTAATTTCAGAGCAACCAGTGAATTATCGAAGCTGTAATGAGACTAGGCAACATACCCAAGAAATGTGTGCATCCCTTATTGCAAACCTCCAAAGCTGTGGTGTGGCTACTAATGTCATAACGACTGTTGTTGAAAATGTGGAGGAGCTTGTAGAGGAACTGCATTCAAATGTTAAAGATAATGTTGTAAAATTGCTCCCCAATGTTGAGGACATTAGAACAAAAGTTGATGATTATTTTGAAAGCCTTGAAAATCCATTTAGCAAACTGAACACTGAGACAAAATGGAAAAAACATTTCAGTGAAAAATGGGGTCTGGTAGAACTTGTTGAGGTCGCTCTAGGGGTGAGGTATGACACCAGAAGGAATCGAACCACTGGCACATACGATCAGGTTCCTGTGACAGACAAATTTGTGTACATTCCTCTATTGGAAACGCTGAAGTTCATGTTCAACAACAGGGAGATTTTAAATCATATTTTGCAGCCTTGTGAGAAGACTGGGTTTTATAAAGATTTCTGTGATGGGAGCTATTTTAAAGGTCACTCCCTCTTCTCTAAAAAAACAAAGTCTCTCCAAATACAGATATTCTATGATGATTTTGAAGTGGCAAATCCTCTAGGATCCAAACATGGTATCCATAAGATTGGAAGTATATACTTTATTTTACGAAATCTGTCTCCAAAGATAAACTCAGCGCTTATGAATATTCATCTTTTGGCACTTTTTCATACAGAGGATGTAAAGAAGTATGGATTTAATGTCATCTTAGAACCCCTCGTACATGATCTGAAAGTGCTTGAGTGTACAGGAGTTTAAGTTCCTTTCTCTGATGAACCAGTTTGTGGAACATTTGCACAGGTGACTGGGGACAATTTGGGATTGCACTCACTACTTGGGTATGTAGAATCATTCAGTTCAAACTATTTTTGCCGCTTTTGTCTGGTAGACAAACAAACCTCACAGACAGTTTTAAGTGATGATCCAAGAATAACACTCCGCAATAAAGTACTGCATGCTCAGCATTGCAATGACTTGAAGGCAGATCCTACACTGCCATCAACATTTGGAGTGAAGCGAACATGTTTACTCAATGATCTACAGTACTTTCATGTTTCTGATAACCATGCTGTAGACATTATGCATGACATATTGGAAGGAGTTGGGCAGTTTGAGCTAAAGTTGCTTTTTGGTTACCTCTCAGACAACAACATCATAACCAAGACAGATATTTGTAACAGGATATAGTCATACAATTATGGCTTTGTTGAGAGAAAAAATTGACCAACCAGAATCAACTTGGAGCAGACTGTAAATGGAATTGGTCTCAATGCCATTCAGACATTTTTCTTGATCCGGAATGTGCCCTTGATATTTGGAGATGTTGTACAAGAAGGAAATGCACATTGGAGACTCTTGCTGCTTCTGCTGCAAATCATGAACATCATATTTTCTCCTGTCATTGCTGATGGTATGACAGTATGTCTGAAGCATCTCATTCTTGAACATCATAAACTTTTCAAAGAGCTTTATTCACCTCACAAAATGATTCCTAAACATCACTTCATGATTCATTATCCCAGATCCATTTGAAAAATTGGTCCAGTTCTTCATGTTTGGGCAATGAGGTTTGAAGCCAAGCACAGGTTTTTCAAGAACACAATCAAAACTTTCAAAAATATAACAAAGTCATTAGCTAAAAAACATCAGATGGCTGTGGCATACCACTGGGAATCAATGCCATTTAAAAGTATTAACTGTGGTCCAGTAAAAACTGTTCAGCTCAATGCCTTGGCAAATGGTGAAATAATTGCTGAAGAACAGCAGGTTGACTTGGACTGTGAAGTTGATGTGACACCTTGGATCACTTATTTTGGGACAGAGTATCGCCCAGGCCTTCTGGTTTGTTCAAACATAGAGGAGGATTTCCCAGTATTCAGTCAGATAAAAGACATTGTTGCATTTAATAGAGACTATTTTCTTGTAGCAAAAGATTTTGAGACACTTAGTTTTGCAGAGCATTTTCATTCTTTTCATGTCAGAAAGGGAAATCCTGAAAATGTTTCCATGCTGAAAGTTGATGAGTTGCTCCTGTTTAAGCCATTTGATCTGCAGACAACGTATGGTTTTGACAGAGACGATCAGTATGTGGTGTCTGTGCATGTTTTTGTATAAGAAATGTGTTACTGAAGTGGTTACATGCTTTTTGTTTTTTTTGCACCATGGCTCTATAACTAAATACATGTTATATGTCCTTGTAACAAGAGTTGACTGTTCACTTCCATAACATTAAGACAAGGTACTTGTTTGAATATATGGTAATAATTATTATAACAATAATAATAAAGATGTCATATTTTCAAGAAACTCTTGTGTCGACTATAAATTCCTGAAGTGTTAATAATTCACCTCAAAAGTGTTGGGTGTACACCTCAAAAGTGTTGGGTGTACACCAGTCATTCTCACTCTCAGAGTGTTAAATAATCAGCTCTGCAAAGTGCTACAAATTACTTACTTAGAGTATATCTTTTACTCTCTGGGAGTTCTAGGTTTATACTGCCAGTGTTGAAAAGCACCAAAGTAGTGTCTAAAAGTACCAGTGACAGAGTACAATTGCACTATCAGAGGGTTCAAATGTAACTCTTTATTTGGAGTATATATTTTGCACTTTTGACGGTGTTCAGTGAACACCGAACTCTTGGACCTATATAAACACCGAAACCGGAGTTAAATGTACACTTATAGAGTACAATATACACTGGGAATTTTGCTGTGGACAAGCTTCACGGAGTAGGCACCCTATTTAAAGCTGTCATTCATAAAATGCTCTGTTTGTGACGAAACGTCAGCAACCTGCACCATAGTAAAAATTTCTAAAACTGACCGTGTGCTCCAGCATCTTCTCCCTGCCAGCCAATACCAAAAACTCATGTAGTCATGCACTTCAACAAATTTAAACACACATGGAACATGATCAAACAGCCTTCACTAATTGCCTGTCACTGTAAGACTTGGTTTTGTAGCTGCAGCCAGAAAATCAACAAGCAATGGCATTCTATTTTAACAGAATAGAATATTGTCTGCTACCACACTGATGCATAATCATCCAGATTATCCAGATAAATTGATTATATTATTAATTTCAGCACCCCTTGTTGACCATAACATCATATATTCAGAAGCATGAAAGAAAAAGAAAACCAATTCATAAGACACATTGCAAAGAAATATAACCCACAATTAACACTTACCAGTGATGACAACATTCTGCTGCAGGCTGTGGAAAGCAGTTTTGCCATTGATGCCACGCCAGTTCAGCTGTTTTGCCAGGGAGTATGTGAAGCAGTGTTTCATAACTCTCGACACTGTGTCTTTGATGTAAATCCCACCGATGACACTCAAAGCAATAATCTCGGGAGAAAAAGAAAATACATGATCTGTATGAGAAGTATTAGTTGTACCTGTCACACCGCGGTGAGGGATGTCCTGTCTTGGGGTTTTTGTCTTGTGAATTTCATTTTTTATTTTGAAAAGTAACTCTCCTCTCGTTTAAGGTCACTTGCCCTTCCTCTTGTGTCACCGGTCTGGCGTCTTCCCTGATCCCTGATTGTTTCCACCTGTGCTCCCTCCCCTCATGTGTATATAGTCTTTCCCTGTCTTCGTTACCAGAGTATTTCATTCGTTCCGTCGAGTACATCCAGCCTTCGTCACAGCCTTGTCGTTTCAAAGAAAGTTAAGTATTGCCAAGTTTTGTTTTTGCATATAGTTTTCCTCTGTTGTAGAGTGATTTTGATTTTGATTACAATTTGGTCAGAGATTTGTTTTGTTGGTCAGTTTAAGTTTTATAGCGTTTGCTTTTCCTCCTGTTGGAGCGTTTTCTGTTCTTTAAAGTTTTTCAGCCTTTTTCGGTGTAGAGATTTTCATAGCCTGTGTGTTTTCCTCATTTTTGAGTGACTTTTATTTTGATAAGTTTTCATAGTGTCAAGTTTTCTAAGATTAGTGTAGACATTTCTTTTCCTCCTGCGGGAGCATCTTTTGTTCCTTTGTGTTGGTGTTTTGTTAGTTGTCTGTTGGACACTTAGTGTTTCTCAGCCTGTTTATTTATCACTCTGTCTACAGAGAAACTATATTAAAAATAAAGCCTGTCTTTACATCTGCCTTCCTGTATCTGAGTCCTCAATTTCAGCCTGAGCCTGACAGTACCACAGTTTTTGGAAAAATGTTTTTGGTCTAATTAAATCAATAAATTGCACTAAAGTCATTTCAGTGTGCTGTGGTTTCTTTTTATTTTTCACCTGAAATGTCCCTGTAACCAACTGACATCTGATCTTCATTTTGGCTGCGCATGGGGAATTTTGTTTCCCACAGAATTACTAACCCAAACACTCTTTACTTTAAAATAGTCCTGACTCCAATAAAAAAAATCTACCATAAACGCATATGTTCTAGAGTGAGAAATTGTTACTAGGGCTGTCAAATGATTTATTTATTTTTTAATCGCATTTTGTCCATTGTTAACTTGCGATTAATTGCGAATTAATGGCAATTTTTTTGGCACATTTCTTTCTGTTCTAAATGTACCTTAATGTATTTTGTTCATGTTATTAATACTTTTAACAACATAAGAAGGGGCAAATATGCTTGTTTTATGAAAATGTTTATTCAACACTTAAAATCATGCTCTTCAAATAAAAGGCTCAAAAAACATCCCCTCACCCTAAACGGAATCAAAACATGGTGATTTCTGCTTTTGACGAGGGAGGGCTGGGCGGTGGGCTCTCTGCATCTGCTGTGTGTTTGGCTTGCAAATGGTATGTGAGACTCAACGTACTTCAATGGTAACTCATTTCATGTGGACCGTACGTGCAGATAACTTTTGTCCTATCGACCTAACCATCTGGCAGTGTTTTGAAAGTGAGTTTTCCATTCATAAGTCCTTTCTCCATTTACTTTCGCTTTTCAGTCCACCGTGTTTTTCCCGAACACCAACCCTACTTCTTATGATTCCCTTTCTTATTCTTCTGCCACCCTCTGGATCAAGACTACAGGTGCCACTGACGGCCATAAATCAAACAATGCTCGTGGTTTTTTTTTTTTTTTTTTTTTTTTTTTTTTTTTTTTCAAATTAGTACCGAGTAATCGCGCGTTAAAAAAATTAACGGCGTTAAAAGGATGTTGCGTTAACTTTGACAGCCTAATTGTTAACATTTTCTTTTTGAAGTCTGCCTCTTCCCTGACACGCTTCTCCACAGCCAGTAAAGAGGTGATATCTTTTAGTGGGAACGTATCTCTCTCAAGGGCCTCCTGCCCACCACCAGGTTCTCCCTGAATCTTATGTACAGTCATTTGAAGAATTATCAGCTGATCTAGGATGATTTCCTGATTTGTGAGGATCCTACGCAGAAGAGCTAAAAATAACATGCAGTAAAATAATTAAAACCAAAAAGGCATTGTAAGATTTCATACAGAGACAGGAAAAAAAGCTAGTTAGAAAGAGGGGGTATGTGCATTACTGTGCAAATATAATCACTTATGAGCAAGGTTTGAAGCACCTCTAGCTGACGATTTTTGGTCTTCACCAGAAGTTGAATTGCCCGGACTAGTCGTGGCTGTCTTGGTTCAGGGCTCATTGCTTGCTCAGATTCTGGATTCTCGGACAATTCAGGGCTCACCATTGGACGCTTGGACACAGGAATCGTGGGTTGTTGGGGTTCAGGCCTTGACACATGCGAGTACGGTTGGGGGCTAAAGGCCCTTCTCTGAATTGTTGACTTGACATTAAAGCCTGGCCATTGTATCTTCGGGGCTGGAGGCAATGATCCTGTTCGTTTGACAGTAGCGCTGTCATCACTGTCACTGTCAAATCGAATGTTTGGTCTTGTGTGTGCATGTAGTGGAATGGGTGGGGAAGAGGAAGAAATTGAGACTACTAAGTACAGTATAAAGCATTTGTTGCATTAAACTTATAGTGCTTAAGATATACCAAACATCAGACTACTTAGCCCTATTACTTTTGTGAGCATGGGCAGGGGAATACGTCTCCCATAACCATTGACTAGGCATGAGTAAAAAACTATGAGGAAGAAGATAACTGGATCTGATAATAGATCAGGATCACTACATTAAGACAATTATAGTTTTGCTGCAAACTAATGCATCTGTGTATATTTCAGGATGATGTGCATCCCCACAAATGAACAGAAGGAGTGTAAACATAACTGTTGATAATATAGCATGTCCAAAAAAAGTGGTCACGTGGCACAACTTACCCCATGTATGGGGAAAGTTGAGCATAGGAGCGCGGTAAGTTGAGCCACGCCCCTCCTTCCCCTCCATCAATCTCCCATCCTCCTCTTTTCTCCATACTCCACCTGTCCGGGTTGCAGTTGAACACAAACTGCTGGGACCTGCTGCTGAGCCACCAACTCACCAACTGAGGTTTGGGGAGTTTTGACATTACGTCGCATCTTGGAAGAATCCCTCATCTTTCTCTTTGAAAGTTAAGCTTGGCTTACCGTAAACAGCTTTTCCTGTTTTCAGGAACATACTTAGTGTGATCATAAACATCCAGAATCTTGATGTAGGCTAATAATCAGGACATATACAGACAAAATACACTCATTAAGTGAATGGGGCAGGTGGCTCAACTCACCCCACAGCTACCTTATTGACTTTATTAGTCTACACAGCTAAAATGGATGCACTTCCATTTTAGGTTTTCTACCTCATGTTGTAGCTCACAGATACCACAACTCATGTATAAAACAATTTTATAATGATCTCTTTTGGTGTAAACACAATTCTCATGACACTTATGATTGACTGAATTCACTTTCAAGAGTGAAAATGTTTTTTTGGACATCAATGTCAAACTTCTTTTATGTGGTTCTTACCTTCACAGATTGCATGAAATGATTCCTTCCTCCTAAATATTTGGTCACATGCTCACTTATTTCTTATTGTTTCCTAGCAACAAGGAGTGGCTCAACTTGCCCCTATGCTCAACTTACACTGGTCTCCCCTATTGAGTGATTTTTCTTCAACATAATGTGAATGAATAAAGAGATTCAGTTTTCAGAGCTAAATGTCAGAGCGCCAGCCTCAAAACATGGCCTAATGTGTAATAGGTGTTTACAGCTCCAGTGTTTGCAGCAGGAGAGTCATCAATATCATGTAAGTAATGATATTGATTATATTACTATCATATAAATGCAATAATGATGTATGAAATTATATTAATTGCATCAGCTAAAGATTAACTTTCTAAATCCAGAACTCACCTTTCAAATCTTTGCTACATAGCAGAAAAATACAAAACTCTAAGTGAGGTGGTAGTTATTGACAATGTAGTAATAATTCTGAATGCGTCACAAATATAGTACTGTAGTGGCTTTGAATACTTAGTCTTTTTCGCTTTCTCCTTGGCATGTCGTCATCTTCTTCTGATGTCTGTAGGTCAGTGTGGGTTTTTGCCTGGGGAAGTTTCAGACGAGTAGTTTTGTAGTTTGCTGTAAAAAAGAGATTCAGAAATCATAATGAATGGAGTGTATGTGTTTTAAAATGACTGTATTCTGGTAAATATGTGACGTGTATACCTGCTGTATATAAAATCCGAACTCTGTATTCTTCCCACGTGTATCCTGGCTGCTCTTCATTTTCTATGGCCTTTGCCAACTCATCAGGACGGTAGTGAGTGGGCCACTGACACACGTCATCAGCAACCCAAGCTGCTGGTACCACCTCAACCTCCTGGGTTTCATAAAACTCAACAATGTAAAACATTGCCTAGAGTAGGAAGGAGGTACAACAGCAGAAAGTTGTTAGTTTTACAAACATAAACAGTAACATTTAACTGCAGACAAATTCATGCACATTCCCTACTGAATAATTACTATAAATATGGGATACACACTTACACACAGATAGGCAAAGGCAGGCTGCACTGTCACCACGGTCTAAACTTGCCGCTGAGCTGCACATTAAGTATAATAATAATAATAATAATGAATATATATATATATATATATATATATATATATATATATATATATATATATATATATATATTATTTTATTTTATTTTTTTTTTATTTTTGTTTATTTATTTTTTTACTCAAAATGAAAACACATGCTGTGTGTGGCTAATGTTAAACATGCTTAGAATGAATCTGCATGCAGAAGAGGCACAACAACAAATCCTACCTCCAAAGGTAGTCGAACACACTTCTGTAATTTAGTGTCCAACCTCAAGCACATTAGGTGTGATGACAGATCTGACACAAAACAAATTCCCACATTTGTAGAGTCAATGGGATAGTCAAAAAAGCTTACAATCTGTCTGTATTCTTTGCAGACAATGTATTCCTGACCCTCAAAAACAATTATATTTTGGACCAGAAGTATCTTGCCATTCATTTTAATGCATCTGTCCCTCTCTGATGAATTAATGACAAAATCATCTAATTTCCAATTCTTTAAACTGGGAGACAGTTTCCAAAAAGCCTTGTGGGACAGGGACATCTGAATGTAACACTTTGAGGTTTTTGCCAGTTTTCAGAGTTTCCTCTTGTAAACTTGAGTCAAGTTCTGAAATCCTGCGTATCACTGTTGCAGTGGTGAACTAGGCTTTCTAACCATGCCTTTAATCTTTTTTAAATCGTTCTCAAAAGGAAATCCAGATGTTAGGTCCAAGTTCCCATGTACCTTTACATCTTCACTGAGGTGAATCAAGCCATGTATGTTGTATACTACAAATTCCTGACCATAGAGTTGCCCAAATGTTTGACAAATGCTCTGAGGAGTGTTTTTGCAAGGTCATTTAGCATCAAACAATAGGTTGGACTCGCCAGAATGTAAATGCTCACAGATAACAGCATAAAGTTTTGATACACCTCAGGAGCCAGAACATCTTTCAAAACAACTGGGCCAGTGTAAAGTAGGAACTGCCTGAGTTCTGTTGCTTTCCATCTCAATCTTTTATCAAGCCCCCTTGGTCTTTGGTCAAATTATGAGGGTATGTACATTCTGAGAGCAAGTAACTTGGCTGAAATCAGAGAGACTTGCCCGGATGAAATGCAGGATTTTAACTTCCCACATGTGCCAATCCATAAATCAAGGAGACGATGCACCGCACCTAAGCAAACTACATGCATATAGTCGTGTGGGAAGCCACTGACCATAGGAACAGATGTTTCACAAAATGGTGAAGGTTGTATGTGGTGGTCTTCATCCTCTGTGTTTGAAAAAGATTCATCAGTTCTCGCTCTAGCATTTGCCTCTGGGAATGTCATATGATTAATCATGTATATGCCTGACTGTACACATTTGTCACAGCCACTGTAGCCATTGTGTGACTTAATACCTTTAATGAAGGCCCTTGCAGGAGCATCACAAATTACTGAGCACACAGTCAGGAAAAAGGTTTTACCATTCACAACAAATCCATTGCTCAGCGATTTCAGTTCACAAACCAGATCTTTTAGATATCCTGACAATGAGCGAGGCTTTGAGTTCGTACAGAAAATAGCAATGGGCACAGGTTTCCTACTGAATCCTTGGAGAATTCCCAATGTTGGCCAAAACTGAAGAGCTGAACTTTTAAAAATGGGTAGACTGTTAATATTTAACTGCAATTTAAAGTTGTGACTATCTGGAACAATAAATGCCAGTCTCTGAAATATTTTACTGAACATATTCTGTATCCCAAAATAGTGGAACGATCCACCTGCCAAGGAACTAACAGCATGGCAAATCTGTGTCTTTAGCAATGTTCTGGCATCTTTGGGCAATGAAGGATGAACTTTCAGAATAGACAAGAGGGCGGACAAAGCAATCAGTGAAATCCCAAATTGTGTACTCCAGTCTCTCAAACAACTTGCTAACCTATTTGAGGTTTTTGGGCAACTTGTGCAGCTCAGCAGCAGACAGTTATTCTGAAAAAGAAATAGAAGCAAGTATTATACATTGATACATCATATAGTATATTAGTATGTGTATTTCACCAGAGCAGCTTACCTTTAATGAGTTAATAATTTTGATTTCCACCAGCAAATTTCTGTAACAACAATAAGCACACTTACTGTAAACATCATCATCAAAGGTTCTGACTAAATATTTCTGCAGTTTTTTCAACACTGACTACGTAAATATGGTTAATCAGGATGAAATTTACAAATAAAATAAAAAAAAATTTCACAGCACTTTATTCTGATTAATGAGTTAAATACACAAAACTAGAGGTATATCGGACTGTACACCTTAACCTAGCAAATTACACAGGCTTCGTTGTGAATGGAGAGTGTTGAAGCTGCCATACCTCTACAGTTATTCACTTCTGATTAGGGCTGGGACGATGCAACATTCAACATAAATTCGTCGACATGAATAATTTGTGTTGACGTGTCGTCCCAAACAGGAAGTGGTAGTACCTGCGGAGGCTGACAATAGCCCCTCTCACACCGAGATGCTGCATTAACGCCGCAGCGGCGGTTCATCAATTCTCCGCTGTTGGTCATTCACACAGTGCGAAGCACCGCTGGAATAAAGATGAACCGCCATGTAATTCACACAGAAAGCTGCGCTGCCGATCGTAAAGAGACATGATGATGACGTCGGGGTGTTTCCCAGGTGTCCCCCCTGTCAATCTAAACCCGCGGACCTTTTAAAATGTGTAGTGATTGAGAACCCGGCCCCCTAAACATCCTGGAAGAGTTATGTTTTTCGAACTATATTACATTATTACATAATCGCCCTCATTAAACAGGTTGCTGCGTGACCCTGTCTCTTTCAGAGACGGAGGCTGTTTTCTGGGGGAAAGTTCACTGAAGTCGTGGTCGGGAGGGCTGTTACGACCCGGCTCATGGGGAAAAGGGAAGCAACATAAACCAGAATGTTTTTGGTAAAATAACAAGTTATTTATTACAGAATTCACAAAAGGAAGAGGAAAAAGGGCATGTTGGATGCTGCTTAACTCAAAGAATTAAATATAACTTAAAGAGGTCTCTCCAAAATGAGAGATGACTACTAGCTAATTCCAAACATAATTAATCAATGTCAACAATAATCAAAAATACAAGATAAGCAGCACCCTCTAAACCTAGTGTGTCTAACATCAAGATACTACAGGTGTCAGGTTGGTGTCAGTAAACCCCCACTAAAAACCTTGCCCAATTTACTTACTGCAACTTCACAGGTTTGGGATAACACAAAGGAAACTCAAAGAGCATTACACACACACGAGGCCAGTTGGTCAAAAGGGCCAAAATCACACCGAGGGCAACTTTTTAAGCAGAGGGATGGTCTGGAAGGTGGAAAGTGGAGATGGTCAGACGCCGCACCAATCAGATCACTGGCAGAACCAGGAAGTAGGCAGGTCTCGTGCCAGCCAATCCTCGGCAAGGGATCCCACATCCTGCTTAGCCTGACATAGCTGCACAACACCGATGCACATAGATAATGGAGGAGGCCGTAACAAGGGCTGACCATCGAGGTGGTTTCTATCAACACAACCACTTGAGTGACTTAAGGGTTTTTGCCGGTGACAGATGCTGTTTTTCGGGCAGAAATGTGACGAAGAGTTGGTAGGACAGGCAGGAGGACAGACGCTGCTCCACCAACTGCAGTATTTTGTTCCTCATATAAGTTACCAACAACAGTAACAGTTACTACGTTACCTTTGTTCGGTCATGTAACATTAAATTAATCGTTAGATTAGTCGACTAATCGAAAAAATAATCGCTAGATTAATCGTTTGAAAAATAATTGTTTGGGACAGCTCTACTTCCGATGATTCTTTTCAATGACTGACTGAACATAAACGTTACAATGTTGAATGACGGTGGATAACCACAGGGACAACTTTGAAATGTGAAACGCAATCAGTAGATCTGCTGTAGCTGTAAACTGTGCCCATTAGGGCTGGGTATTGTTAAGAACCTCACGATTTGATTCAATTTCGATTCTTTAGGTCGCAAATCGAATCAATATCGATTCGATTCAATATTGACTTAAATGCTTCGATATCAATTCAGTAATAAGTAGTAATAAACAAATAATTCATTAGAGTACCTGTTGATAATTTTTTTATTTAAAAAAGTCATCTTAAATGATAAATCTTTCCTCTAGGAAGTTCTACTTCGAATTGAAATGTAAACAAAGGTACTACATATGTTGAGTTATAAAATAGTGCAACCATAGTTACCCAGCAAACATTTCGACGTCTATTTCACGTCAAATCAACGTCGGTCAGGCAGGTTGATTCGACGTCTACCAGAGGTGCTGAAATGAACGTTTTTCTGACGTCGTTCTCATGACCGACGTCATTTCGAAAGCTAATAGACGGCATCATTTTACGTTGTTTCGACGTTGTTTAGATGACATATCGACGGCTCACAGAGCAGCCTCTTCAATCTATGTCATTATTACGTCGTACAGACAACTTTTCAACATCTCTATGTGATGTCTATTTCATGTCTAATTGGCGTCGATCAGGCAGGTTGATTCGACGTCTACCAGAGGTGCTGAAATGAAAGTTTTTCTGACGTCGTTCTCATGACCGACGTCATTTTGACGGCTAATAGACGCCATCATTTTACGTTGTTTCAAAGTCGAATAGACGACATTTCAACCTTTGTCAAAATACACATGTAATGTATCGCATTTAAAAAGATGTTTACCTAAACTGAGTGTTTCAACTTGTGCCTACATAACTGGCATTACCACATCCATAAATTCTATGACAAGCACACCTCTTGTGCTGTATACATGTGCAATTCTCAATGCTCTAATGTACAACTATTTTAATTAACTTCTCAATTTCAGCAAACAATTCCTCAAACTGCATCGAGGTCAAAAAGTCCAATAGACAACAACAGCAAATTTCACTTTTGCCAACTTAAAATATGACGGTAATGGTGAACCTGGTTGAAAAGCAGTACATGGACTAATCTTAGGTAAAAAAAGACAGCATTCAGGAACAGATATATGGATCGAGTAGGGATGACCGAGTACAGCATTATCTGTATCTGTATCTGTTAACCATATGAATTATCTGTATCTGTATCTGTACTTGGGGTGGGCGGGACCTAACCAGGAGCTGGGCGGGGTTTAACACGGACGTGGGTCGGGTTGTCTTGAAATGGGCATGGTTTTACCAGGTTTTTTTTAGTCATGCAATTGATGTGGGTTGATCAGAAATTGTTATATTTATTGCTGATTAGAAAACTATTTACAGGACAGCATCAGCATTGAGCTTCAGATCAATGGTTTTGATCACGATCACAAACAAATTATTCTATTACTATTCTAGCAAACTAAACTATATCCATCACCAGATGCAATATTGGTCTCAGTGGGGGAAAGGTGGGTGCTACTGCCACTGTTTTCATTGTCACTGATTTGACCCTCACTGTCCTACAAGGTTAAGCAAACTCTAACTGGCGGTTCAGTGTCAGCTGAAGTACTCTCTGTATCACTCATTATTCTGTATCACTGAGAGAGAGAGAGAGAGAGAGAGAGAGAGTGTGTATGTGTGTGTGTGTGTGTAGCTTAATTTGTAATATATGGCCAGAAAATACTTTAAAAATACTAACCATTTTTGACTGAAATACAGCTTAGTAGACCTTAACTGGCAAGATAGTGCTTCTAGCAATCTGAAAAGCACAAATATGGCCAGAAAATACTTCTAACTAAAACTAATGATAGAACAGCTGAAACCATGTTTCAATACTTTAATTAGGTAGAATTCACACAATTTGAGTACAATTTCACTTGAGAAAGCATTTTTGACTGAAATACAGTTTAGTCTGTCATAAGGGCAAAAAACAGCGTCTTTCGCTCTGAAAAGCTCAAATATGGCCAGAAAATACTTCTAACTAAAACTAATGATAGAACAGCTGAAACCATGTTTCAATACTATAATTAGGTAGAATTCACACATTTGAGAACAATTTCACTTGAGAAAGCATTTTTGACTGAAATACAGCTTAGTAGACCTTAACTGGCAAAATTGTGCTTCTAGCGCTCTGAAAAGCACAAATATGGCCAGAAAATACATCTAACTAAAACGAAAGAAAGAACAGCTGAAACCATGTTTCAATACTATGATTAAGTAGAATTCATACACTTTGAGTATAATTTGCCTTGAGAAAGCATTTTTGACTGAAATACAGCATAGTCTGTCGTGTGGGCAAAAAACAGCTTCTTTTGCTCTGAAAAGCACAAATATGGCCAGAAAATACTTCTAACTAAAACTGATGATATAACAGCTGATACCATGTTTTAATACTATAAATAGGTAGAATTCACACAATTTGAGTACAATTTCACTTGAGAAAGCATTTTTGACTGAAATACAGCTTGGTAGACATTAACTGGCAAAATAGTGCTTCTAGCGCTCTGAAAAGCACAAATTTGGCCAGAAAATACTTCTAACTAAAACTAATGATATAACAGCTGAAACCATGTTTCAATACTATAATTAGGTAGAATTCACACAATTTGAGTACAATTTCACTTGAGAAACCATTTTGACTGAAAGACAGCTTAGTAGACCTAAACTGGCAAAATAGTGCTTGTAGCGCTCTGAAAAGCACAAATATTGCCAGAAAATGCTTCTAACTAAAACTGATGCTAGAACAGCTGAAACCATGTTTCAATACTATAATTAGGT